>NW_024081648.1:446834-659183 GCF_003009895.1 Hyaena hyaena
GACAATAAATATGTTACAAGTGGGAACAGACATAGCATAGGTGGTATTGGAGGGGGTGGATAGGTCCCTGAAGCCAAAAAGGCAAGAGCAGAGAGAGAACCAGAAAAAAGTTTCTGGAATGAAGCAGTGTCTAAGGAGCCTCCTAAAGTTTCAGTAGGAATTAGCTGGGCAAAGAGGCAGAGAGCACGCCTGGAATAAGAGTGAGAGGAGTGTTCCCAGACACTGGGTTAACTCTAGCCAGATGGCTGCATCTGGAGACTAGAAGGCAGGCTGGAAACCTGCGGGGGCTGTACCCCAACGCACCTGAAGTGCAGACTTTGTTTTGGGACAAAGGGAGCCCTTGAAAGGCGTTTAAGCAGGTGTGTAAAATGACCACATTTTTATTATTAAAGAATCATATTAGCTATAGTGCTAGGAAGGAACAGACGGGGAAAGAGGCAGGGGAGCCAATTAAGAGTGTGCGCCAGGACCTGGTGGGAGATACTACTGGGGCCAGTAGACCTGCAGACAAGTGCACTGACCTGTGAGGCCAAGTCAGGCACAGGTTCATGTCCACAGGGTATCCAGTCAGAAGTATGCACTGAAAGCACACTGGCATAATGCCTCATTGTACAAAGCACAAGGCTAAAGTTCAAAGCCATAAAATGACGTTTCTGATTGGCTAGAAGAGGAGAGCTATTGGTAAAGGAAAGGGTCATGACTGAGAGAATCTCTTGGCTAGGACAGGCCACATGGTACCTCCCACAAGGGACTCAGAGGAGTCAGCCTCTACTTAAAGTTTCAGAGGACAAACAGGATCCTTGTCCAGTGTATTCTCCCCGCCCCTCGCCCAGAAGGTGGGGTGGAGACATCAGGCAGCCTCTTAAGGGCCCTTCTGGCCCCTGCAAGTCTATGTTTATGAAGCCAGATCAGAATATTCTGTGGAACACAGCTAGGGAAAAGGGAGGGGCGAGCAGAACTGGCTTAAAAATCAGGCCATGAGTCACACAGAATGTCGGCCGGGCCACCAGGCTGCACAGGAATGGCAGTCGGCAGTGGGAAAGGGCAATGGAGCAGGGCCTCCCAGACCAGGGTGCAGGATTTGAGCCAAAAGAACCTCCCCAATTCCCCCTGGGCACCTCTTCTCAACAGCACAAAGAGGAGTTTATTTTCAAAGACAGCAGAAGCCAGCCCAGATAAAAGGCTGGAAATGAAATGCAAACAGGAGAGCCAGCCAGACAAGGCTGTGTCTTCCCAACCCTGTCTGAGAAGAGAGGCCCCCTGCGGGAGCGACAGAGGTCATCAGAGCTGCAAGCAGGGCAGGGTGCTGTCACCTCCTCAGAGGACAGGATGGGGACCCCCACAGGCCCCACGGCCTTGAGTGGTAGCCCCAGCCCGGTCCCCGGCCACCAGAGGTCCTGAGAGCACTCATGGGCACCCTTGGGTGCAGGCCAAGCTTTCCCAAGCCTTATAAATGTGACCCCTTGACTACCAATCTATCTGAACAGGATAACCAGGCGGAAACATCTTAGGCTGGAGTCATGAAAGTGCATGTGGTAACATGCTGATAACAAAAACAGCAGCAACAACCTTGTTCAAGTAGTTAGAAGTCACCCGAAGAGATGGAATAAAATCAGAACAATGCCAATGAGGACACATTTAGAACCGTGGCCGGAAGCCTGTCGGTCATGATTCTTGGCATTTCTGATAGCTCCCGCGTCCCTGTGGAACCTCTGTAGAACGACATCTAAGAACCTGACACCCTCACTCTGTGTCACCTCCCTGAAATGCAGGCTGCTCCATGTGTGAAATAAAAGTGGAGTCTGCCATCGCATTCTGGGCCTCACGCGTTTCTTCTCTGACCGTCAGTTAAGGACAGTGAGTGTTCTAAGTGCCTGTACTTGTAGCTCAATGCCCTGGTTGACTCATGTGAGCCAAGCGCACACAAAAAGCTGCCTCCCGGACAACTTCCTTCTCCCTAACCTGCTACTTCAGAGAACCAATGAGAGAAGAACAGGAGACATACGTGCATGGTGTATCAGGGCACAGCTTTTAAAACTTTTCATTATGGAAAATGTGAAATGGCACAGGAGTAGTACATCCAGCTTTGGCAGCTGTCCTTTATGCCTCCTGACTCCACGCACACACCCTTTACACTCCACCCGGACCATTTTCGAAGCAATCCACATATGTGTTACCATTTCATCTGCGAAGACTTCGGTATAAATCTCTAAAACAGGACTCTTTTTTATAAACATAACTATAACATTACGGAGCTTACAAAGTCCATTATTATATTTATTCATTCATGTCCCCAAGAAGTGGTCAGTTTTCTTGGGTTCAGCACAGCCTCTTGTCAGGACAAGCAGGAAGGAGGGGCCGCGAGCATCTAAGATCAGCAAACACGAGCGACACTAAAGCCCTTGTTTTCTCCAGATGATACAATGACCAGGATCTCCCAGCTTTGAACACACCGGTGATCAGCAGAGCAAGGTCAAGTGGAGCATTTTTGGCTTCACGTTGTGGGGAGGGTGGGATGCTGATGGTGATAGCGTTATTAACAGCTGTGCCGGGCACTTCACATGCCTCATCGCCTATAATCCTGACCGCAGCTCCGTGAGGGACTGCCTTTCCCCTTCCAGAGATGGAGAAGGCAGGCGTGGGGACAGCCACAACTTGCCTGAGGCCTCACAGACACCACGGCCTCAGGGCCGACCCTAGTCTGTCTGACGGCACGCCCACATCGTGAACCCTGAGCCGTGCTGGTGAAAGCTCACCCACACGGACGCCCTCCCCATGCAGCCCACCTGTCCCACCTGTCTCACCTGTCACGGGACATCCCCGCACTTCCCATCGCCCTCCCCCCAACACCCGGGGCAGGAGGCGGCACTCACCGAACTGGCCATCCAGTTACACGTACAACTCGATGATGCCGTAGGCGATGGTGGCGGGAGCCGGGATCTCCAGCACCACGTTGGTGTCCTTGATGACATTCCCGTCCTCCTTCGCGGACACCTGGGAGTGAGAGCACAGGCTGCCCCCCTGCGCTCGGACTCCCCCAGGCTTCTCTCTGCCTCCCCACTGTGGCCGGCCTGGGGCCTGGCACACAGAAACCCTGAGCAAATGCCCAAGGAATCAAGTGGAAAGGAGGAGCCAGACGGCAGACGTAAGGATGTGATCGTTGTGGGCCTCATGATGTGATGCACATATTGGGAAGTAAATGGCCAAAGTTTTGTGGGGACAAAAAAAGTGAGATTCCGGAGTTTGGGGGATAGTGAGGCTAGGTCGACAGTACTGAATCAAAAGGATAAATGGGACAAGGTAACTTGTCATTTCCTCACGGAGGATTACGGTAACCACTGTGACAGCCGGACAATGACAGTCCCAAAGGACGTCAGCACCTGACTGGGAGAACCTAGCTAAGAGCGAGGACCTCCCAGGGGCCTCATTCCAGAGCCCTGTGGATGGCACAGTGGCTGTGCACAAGTGCAGGGGAGATGCCGGAGGGACGAGACAGGCACCAAGAGCCAGGCAGCAGAGCTCTGTGCTTCCAACACTGTTACAAGTATGACCCCTTCCCGGGACCGCCTGGGGACACCATTGCCTCAACACTGGAAATCAGAGACCCCTTTTAGCAACTGGATCCCAGCTGGTGTGAGGACAGCCGGCTTCCTGATTCCCAGGAAGGCGCCAGGCCTGTGGTCGGGTCACCACGGGCAGGAACACCAGCAGGGGTGACCAGAGTCACCTCCCGTCAGGCCCCTCCCTCCTCGCTGCTGTCCAGCCCGCCTGCCCCAGGGAGAGTCCGCCTCCAGACCCGACCTCTGTCTCCACCTTCTTCCAAATACAGCTTCCCCAGGTCCTCCGGCAAAAGCCAGAAGTTACTCCAGGAAGCAAATCTCTAAGAACAGGCATCAGGCACCAGGGCAAGCGGTGGAGGAAACAGTCTGGGGCTGACAGCCTCCTGTGACACAGAAGTCTAGTGCTGGCTCCGGGATCAGCCTGGTAATAAATCTGCCTTTATTTTAATCCAGAAATGTCTGTTTTTGTGTGTATAGACATGTGTACTGCTCTTTACCTTCCCTAACTCAGTCCACAAAGGATTTGAGGCAAGTGATCCCAAAGAAATCATTTTGAGACCTTTGGCTCCAAGGGGCTCCAGTGGCTCTCTGTGCATCGGCCTGACCAGTGCTCCTTTGACCCATTTTCTTTTGGGGAAGGCGCCTGACCCACGCCTGCGTGGCCATTCCGAGGGTCCTACTGCCCAGCCTCGGTCTGCTTCAGAAATGGGCACAAGGGGGCCTGGTGGGAGCCAGCCCTGAAGCACACCAGCCCCTAGGGGGGCAGCCGATGGGATGGAGGCATGGAGCCGCCACCGCACAAGGACAGTGCCTACCTGAGAGGGGCCCCACCCCCAGGGGAGGCAGCACACCCTGTTTTCCAGATTTACCTTCTAGCAACAACTGAACTAGATTTCCCTGCCTGTTTCAGTTACACGAGCCAATATGTTGTTTCTCATTTAAACCGACTTGAGTTGGATTTCTTTTAGCTCACTACAGAAGAGTCCTGACAATCAAAGACACAACCCCAGGAGGCCCTTGACCCTGGCCGTGACAAGCAGGACCTCCACACCCCTGGACCCGCCGCGCACCTGCACCATCTTGGTCTCGATCCCCACCATGCCGCCGCACTTCTCATCCACCTGAACGTGCTCTGAGATCACACACTGCTGCGTCGTCACGATCTTCTGCGTCAGGACGCACAGGACCTCATTCTTCCTCTCCAGCACCTGCTGCAGCACAGGATTTCTCAGATTTATCGCTCTGAAAAGGAAAACTGGCCGTGAGTGGCCTCACGCCTTGGGGGAGACGGATGCAGCCAATGAATCTTCTCTCACACAGCCGGCGGCTCAGGAGCACACAGGTCACCACCAGCATCGCTTCTTTCCTGGCCCTGAGAGAGGGGGCAGTTCACCCAGAAGGCACAGCTCCTACTTCCCAAGGCCGCCCGGGAGCTGCTGGGCATCCACAGAAGGGCTGGCCGGCGGGGTGGGGGTGGGGGGGGGCGGTCAGGGGGCTCCCTACCAAACAGCAGCACTGGCTGCCAAGGATGAGGAAAAGAAACCCAACTAGTGTGGGGGCTGCCAGCCACCTGTTTTCCATGCTGAGAAGCAGCTTTGCCATTTCCTCAGTGGCTGAGGGCCTGCAGCCATCATGGAAAATGCGGGATTACAGGGGGATGCTGACCAGTTCCATAGATTGGATGGGGGGGTAGGGGAGGCGGGGGGCTTCCTGGATTTGAAATAATGAGGAACTTTTTTAATTTTTTTTAATGTTTTATTTATTTCTAGGAGACAGAGAGAGAAAGCGTGAGCAGGGGAGGGTCAGAGAGAGAGGGAGACACAGCCTCTGAAATAGGCTCCAGGCTCTGAGCTGGCAGTCAGCACAGAGCCCGACACGGGGCTCGAACCCACAAACTGTGAGATCATGACCTGAGCGAAAGTCGGACGCTTAACCGACTAAGCCACCCGGGCGCCCCAACAATGAGGAACTTCTTAACCTGTCTGGGAAGGACACAGAATCTTAGGAGGAGTTTTATGCCATTTTACAGATGAGGAAACTGAAGCCAGGTAGACCTGGCCTGCTCGGGGTCCCCCAGCACAGACTTGGGGCTCCTCTGCGGCTCCTCTGGAGAATTTCTGGGACAAGCTAAATTGTCCTGTGCAGGAGAGAGGCTTCCAGCTCAGAGGTAAACAACGAAATAACCCTGTGGAGCTCTCCTCCGACACGACACTGCTAGGAGGTGGACAGGCAAGGATCTAATGAGAGTCCATATTGACACAGGAACAATTACAGTGTTCATCTTGAGCTTTTTAAATACTTAAAGGTTGATACCCGACGAAACTCAGCAGCACCTCTAACCACACACAGGGGAGGCTCACCCCGATGCAGGGCAAACAGATTCTCCAGGGTTCAGAAAGTGTCCTCAGAACAGGAGTGAGTGAGTAGTTGGTAAGGTCCTATCTCCATGTGAAAAGCTGCCCCGGGTAGAAACTCCATCACTGGATAGACAGACAAAACGTGGTACGTACACACAATGGGACACTATTCAGCCGTAAAAAGGAATCATGTTCTGGTGCATGCTGCCTCGGGAACCAACCCTGGAGACCGTATGCTGAGTCAAATATGCCAGACGTGAAGGACAAATATTGGATGAGTCTATCTATAGGAAATACCTAGACCAGACAAATTCATCATGGCAGGAGGTGGATTCAAGGTTACCAGGGGCTGGGAGGAGGGGGAATGAGGAGTTCTTGCTTGACGGCTACAGTTTCTATTTGAAGGTGACAAAAAGTTCCAGAAATGCCACTGACCTGTACACTTAAAAATGGCTCAAATGATAGAGGTGCCTTGGTGGTTCAGTTGGTTAAGTGTCCAACTCTTGATTTTGGCTCAGGTCATGATCTCATGGTTCTTGAGTTCAAGCCCCACATCAGGCTCTGTGCTGACAGTGCAGGGCCTGCTTGGGATTCTCTCTCTCCCTCTCTCTGCCTCTCCCTTGCTTGTGCATGCCCGTATGAGCCTTCTCTCTCTTTCTCTCTCCCCGTCTCTCAAACATAAACATTTTTAAATGGGTAAAACGACAGACTCTAGGTTATACATATTTTAGAAAAGATAAAGATACATGAACACAAAGTAAAAATACATGAAAAGTGTTCAATCTCAGTAGTGTTCAAGGAAATGTAAATTATAACAACATTTTGTACATATTAAGTAGTAATATGGGACCTGACTGGCTCAGTACGAGGAGTGTGTGACTCTTGATCTTGGGGTCATGACTTGGAGCCCTATGCTGGGTGCAGAATAAACAAACAGAAATAAATCATGGGTTTTTTAATTAAGTAACAACAACAACAACAACAACAAAATGATGACAACAACAACATAAAGCTGCCCAGGGGTCCATTTCCAGGAAGGCAAATGAAGCAGGGGCTTGGAGCCTGGTCCCTGGGGTTCAAATCCCAGCTCTGCCCCTCCAGCCTCCACACCTTGCTTTTCTTGCAGTTAAAGGGAAGGGAACAGTGCTGTCCTTGGGGGACTGGTGTAGGGTGTAGAGGAGAGGACATGCAGGAGCACAGAGTTACATGCCACACAAACGCCAGCTGGCTCCCGCTACCTTCTGCTGTTCTTCTACTGAGGTGCCCAAAATAGACCCCAATGTGTGCGCTTGATGGGCTTACGAGTCATTTAATTGGGTTGGAGGCACTTTTTCCCTCACTTGCTTAGAAACCTTCAATGACTACATCACATCCTGTGATCTGGCTCCTGCCCCTGGCCTCTCTCTCCGTACCCTAAACATGACAGGCCGCTGCCTGCCCCATGGCCTTGACGCTACGCCCCCATTTCCCTCATCGTGCTGACGCCGGTCACGTCCTCAGGGGTGGTAGGCATTCCCTGCTCACCCTGTGCACGGTAACAACTCTGTCATGCTGTCACATCCTGGGACCACTTATCCGGAGGGCATATTTACACCCAATACTTTTCTAGCACATTTATTTGTACATTGTCTGTCTCCTCCCCCTAAACTCCATGGAAATAGGGACTGTGCCCTCCAATTACTATCAGGACAATGCCTAGTACATAGCAAGGACTCAATAATTTTGGAATAAATGCATGAATAAAACTTGTGGGGTTTTTTGTCTTGTTTTTTACTTCTCTCTTTGCCTTCATGAATGTACAAATGTATATATATGCATCTCTGTGTGAAAGAGAGAACACATAGAAGATGAAGGGAATAGAGGATTAGCAAGGTGGCTTAAAGAATGATATGTAGAAGTAAATCCTCCTAAAAGACTCTGTTCGGGCGCTAGAGGCACAGGCTTGGAAAGGGAGAGCCAGTGTATCCACCTGTCAGAAGGTACGTCTAAACCAGGCCCTTCTGATGCCCTCCTCTGACTATAATGACAATTTCATCTTCTAGCAGATTCTTGAAAATTGACTGCTTCAATTACCATTCAGGTACTGACCCAAGCCCATGTGAACACACACATCAGAAGCAGCAACTCCCCACTTCTGAACCCCAGACCCCGCAGCAGAGAAACGATGGATGGTCGCCCAGAGTCTGAAGGGTCTGGGGCACTCCGGAAATCGCTACACTGCCACCTGCCTTAAACAGATCCACCAAATTCTCGGTGCTGTCTTAGCCAATGTTAAATTATTTGAGGAGAAGAAATTCGGCCTAAACTGCCCAAGACTCCACTGCTTAAAGTGCCCACCTTCCTCCAGAACTCTCACGGCAAACATGGGGAGTAGAAAGGAGCTAAGTTGATTGCAGGAATGTAACTTTCTTTTGCACATGATGGTGGGCCAGTTCTGAGATGTGTGCCCATCCAGCCAAGCACCTGTGAGGCTTAGCGGCCCTCAGGGTGGCCCCACCACAGGCTGAGAACAGAAGCCAGGGCCTGGCCCGGGTCCATCTCTAATGTCGAGACTCACTGAGTGGGGAGGAGACAGTACCATGGTCAAGGTCCATGCAGGCAGACTCAGAAAGTGCTCCACGAAACTACAGAGGCATGGCTATGAGGGCAGGCCCTCCCCACCCACATGGGGTTTGTTTCCCAGGACAGTGCTGCCACCTTTTGGAAACCCAACACCAGACAGAGCTACTCATCCTCAGTTAGGACAGAAGATCTGGTGTAGACAGAGGTGAAGCTAATAATCAGGGGGGAATGGATTGCTCATTGGACTCTTTGCAAAGCAACCTCGGAGGGAATATCCCCCCATCACCTTCCCTAGTAACCGCCAGTAGGCCGCAAGCAGCCCAGGATGCAGAGCAGCTCCTGGGGACCAGAACCCGGCCCTGGCCTCCCCAGAGCACAGGGCCCTAATGTGACAGGACTACCCTGGGCCAGGTGGGGAAACTGTCAGGTTTCAGTGTAATCCGTTTACATTAATTACCTCCATGTTTTACATACACATTAGAGCCGTTTACACGTTCCTTCAGACTGCTACAGGGATTCAAGGGGGGGGGGGAGTTGAAAACCCTGGATTAGTAGTTTCATAAATGAGGAACACAGAGGCCCAGAAAGGTTGAAGGTGGTAACTTTTCACAAAGTTTACCCCAACTCCTCCACCGCCCCGCCACAGCAGACCCACTGCTGCTGTCTTGCCCAGAACCCTCTGGCTGTGCCAGAAAGTGACCTTCATCTCTAGTGAACTCCTGTACTACTAGGTCCATTTCCACACGTAACGATCTTGCCTGTCTAGATAGACCCATGGCTGGGCCTGGAAGAGGGGTTTATACCCAAGCCCCGTAGGAATCGTTTTCAGAATATCTCTGTCTGCTCATCCTCCCTGACCCCATCGCCTGATGGCTGCAGCCATGTACCCTTAGAAAACCTTCCCCAGGTCGCCATGATTCGCTCCACCTCCCCTGGGCCCCATTAGGAGCCACTGAACAACATGGGCAGAATATCTTCAGAAAAAAGACAGAAGATACTATTCACAGTAATTACCTCCTGACTGGGGAACTAGATGCCTGGAAGATGAGGAGGATACTTCTTACCTTTTCTCTGTTTAACATTTAAACCACATGAACATACCAATTATTCAAAAAATGTTTCTAATTTAAAAAGACCTCTGGACAGGGGCACCTGGGTGGCTTAGTCGGTTAAGTGTCTGACTTTCGCTCAGGTCATGATCTCGCGGTTTGTGGGCCCGAGCCCTGCGTCGTGCTCTGTGCTGACTGCCAGCTCAGAGCCTGGAGCCTGTTTCAGTCTGTGACTCCCTCTCTCTCTGACCCTCCCCTGCTCACGCTCTCTCTCTCTCTCCTAGAAATAATAAATTAAAAAAAATTAAAAAAAAAAAAAAAGCTTTATCTTTAAAAAAAAAAAAACCCTCTGGACAAACTATAAGCTTCTGGAGGACAGAGTACCCTCTTGCCTCCACACCTACCCTACCCCCCAAGTGATGGATAAATGAATACTTTATCACACAAATTCTAAAAGGCATAGTTGGAACAAATCTCGCTCCCCTATAAGGACTGAATCATGAAGAAATAAAAAATCTGATCACATCAGAAGAGGCGGAGAGAGAGGGAGACAGAATCTGACCCGGGGCTCGAACTCACAAACTGTGAGATCATGACCTGAGCCAAAGTGGAACATTTAACTGACTGAGCCACTCAAGTGCCCGTGCAACAATGTATTAAAAGGATAATACAGCGTGATAAGGTGCCATTTACTCCAGGGATTCAAGACTGGTTCAACATCCACAAATCAATGTGATACACCACATTAACAAAATGAGGGATAAAAATCATATGGCCATGTCATTAGATGCAGAAAAAGAAAGTTCAACATCTATTTATGATAAAAACTCTTGACAAAGTAAGTATAGAGGGAACATATCTCAACGTAATAAAGGTCGTATAGGACAAGCCCACAGCTAACATCATACTCAACAGTGAAAATATGAAAAGCTTTCCTCTAAGATCAAGAACAAGACAAGGATGCCCACTCTCACCACTTTTATTCAACATAATATTGGTTGGAAGTCCTAGCTGGAGCGATTCAGCAAGAAAAGGAAATAAAACACGTCCAAATAAGAAAAGAAAAATTGTCACTATTTGCATATGACATGATATTACATATAGAAAACCCTAAACGCTCCATCAAGAAACAATTAGAACAAATATACAAATTCAGTAAAGTTACAAGACATAAAAACAGTATACAAAAATCTGTTGCATTTCTTTACACTATTAACAAATAATCAAAAGAGAAATTAAGAAAACAATACCATATATAATTACATCATAAAAAATAAAATACGTAGGAATAAATTTAATCAAGGAAGTGAATGACTTGTGCTCTGAAAACTATAGGATACTGATGAAAGAAACTGAAGATACAAATAAAGGAAAAGATAGTTTGTGCTCATTAGAAGAATTAACATTGTTAAAATACTCCCTAAAGCAATCTACAGATGTGATGCAATCTCAATCAAAATACCAATGGCATTTTTCACGGAAACAGAACAAACAATTCTAAAATCTGCATGGAACCACAAAAGACCCCAAAGCGCCAAGGCAATCTTGAGAAAGAACAAAGCTGGAGGCATCATAACCTCGTTTCAAACCATATTACAAAGCAATGTAATCAAAACAGTATGGTACTGGCATAAAAACAGACACAGATCAATACAACAGAATAGAGCCCAGAAACAAACCCACACACATATGGTCAATTAGTTTATCACAAAGGAGCCAAGAATATACAATGGGGGAAGGACAGTCTCTTCAATAAGTGGTATTGAGAGAAAACTTGACAGTCACATCCAAAAGAATGAAACTGGACCACTATCTACGCCATACACAAAAATTAACTCAAAGTGAATTCAAGACTTGAATATTATACCTAAAACCATAAAACTCTTAGAAGAAAATGTAAGTAAGAAGTTCCTTGACATCAGTCTTGCTGATGATTTTTTTAATCTGACACCAAAAGCATATATGAAAGGTGCTCAAAAAGTCAATCTTCAAATTTCTCCCAAGAAAATATTTGTAATTACCTCGGGTGACAGCTGTTAAGTAGACTTATCATTGTGATCATTTAGCAATGTATACAAATATTGAATCATTACACTGTACAGTTGAAACTAATATAATATGATATGTCAATTATACCTCAATTAAAAAAAAAAAACAAAACTGTCTCTCCCCCGGTCCTTCCAGGAATCAATGTCCATAGATAGGAGGAAGGAGGCAGAAGCTCTCCCATGAGAAAATGAACAGCCAGATGTTCTTTGTCCTCTTCACACGTACTTTTAAGGACCGCCCAAGGTTCCTTTCTCTTCCTGGGGGACGATATGAAAGCAAGAACAGAAGGCCACCGAGATGGAGATGCCACGTACTCACTCTTCGAGGGTTAGACCCAGAGGAACACATCCAGAGGTAAGTGAAGGGAAGTAACACTAAATGGAGGGAAGAGTGCCCTTTTCTCACTCAGTGTGCTTGCTGGACCCTCCCCGCCCCCATTCTCCTGAGGGATCATCCGACTTCTGTGTAGCTGGTCACTGTGTTAACACCGACACCTGCACTCCTTCCGGAGATGGTTTCCAGCTTCATCTCCTACTCACTGGGTTACTACCTCCTCTGAGCCTCAGTTTGCACATCTGTAAAGTGAGAACTGGCTATGAGGCTTATATTTAATGAGGTCTTGCATACCGTGACCACACGGAACCTACTGCAAATGTTTTTCCTCTTCTACTCTTGGCGGGAAAGCCCAGTCAGGCTGGTCAAACACTTGCCCACAATTTTCAGGGTGCTTCGTGCGGTGAGCCCTCAGCCAGGCAGCGGACCCTCAAAGCAATTACGCGATGGCTACGCAGACACAGAATGGGAGCTGGCTGAGAGAAGAGAGCAGGCAGGAGCCTCAAAGCAGCAGCAGGCAGGGGAGTGAGACTCAGAGCTGGCGCAGCTGCTGGGTCCCCAGCAGGAGGAGAGGCTCCTCTCCTAAAGCGCCTAATGGTTCCCCAGCCCCAGCCAAGCTGCCTCATCTTCTGGGCTGAAGCTCTACTTCAAATTCTACTTCTAAGGCTTTGAAAGCCAACACACAAATTCACAGAGAAGAAATCCAGAGACTTTTACAATTCTAATAATATCCAGAAGGAGGAGGGAAGCAGCTCTCTTTTCCAAAGCATAAATTCAGTCCCAGGAACCCTCTTACAGAGACGAGAGAAAGGCAGACTTTCTCACGCAGACCACCCCCACCCCCATACTCGGTCATTCAACCCCACAAATAGCTGAGTCCTCTTCTGTTCCAGGCACTGGGCTAGATGCCGGTGATTTCTCAGTGAACAAGACCAAGACGGTCACCGTTGCCACAGTCCCCCGTGTAATAGCCCTTGGTAATAATAGGTCCTACGGGAATAGGGTTTCCAATGGCACTTTCATAAGGCTCTCCAAAAGGTAGGTACATCATGACAGGGTAGGAAACATCAGCTTGTATCCAGTATGCTACAGAGGAATTATAAGACTATAAGGGCCCTGGGAATTACTAGCTCTGGGATGGAAAACCAGGTGCATCTCAAGTATTCCCTTAGATGGCCCCCTCAGCAGTCGCGGCTTCCCTGTATGGAAAAGGATTCTAACACGGAGTCTAGGCCCGCTGCAGGGAGGAGAAGAGAGCTATGACTGATCAGCAGTGTCTGCAGAGCCCTGAGATGGTTACAGACTCACCTGAATCACATGACATGCTAGTGACACGGCCAAAACCAGGACACATGGCCTCTATTTTTATACATAATTTAATTCTATGGTGAGAGCATAATTACCAAAAAAAATTCTAAAATTCTAAGAAGCAAAGTTGGAGGCATCACAATCCAGGCTTCAAGTTATGTTACAAAGCTGTAGTCATCAAAATGGTATGGTGCTAGCATAGAAACAGGCGCATAGATTAATAGAACAGAATAGAAAACCCAGAGGGGCCCCTGGGTGGCTCAGTCTGTTAAGCGCCTGACTTCGGATCAGGTCATGATCTCACGGTTCGGAGGGTTTGAGCCCCGCGTCGGGCTCTGTGCTGACAGCTCAGAGCCAAGAACCTGCTTCAGATCTGTGTCTCCCTCTCTGTCTGCCCCTTCCCCACTTGCACTCTGTATCTCTCTCTCTCTCTCTCTCTCTCTCAAAAATAAACAAACATTAAAAGAATTTTTTAAAAGAAAACTCAGAAATAAACCCACAATTATATGGTCAATTGATCTTTGATGAAGCAGGGAAAAATATACAGTGAGAAAGGACAGTCTCTTCAACAGACGGTGCTGGGAAAACTGGACAGCCACGTGCAAAAGAATGAAACTGCACCACTTTGTTACACTGTACACAAAAATAAACTCAAAATAGATGAAAGACCTAAATGTGAGACCTGACACCATAAAAATCCTAGAAGCGAGCACAGGCAGTGAGGTCTCTGACCTCAGTCATAGCAGCATTTTTCTAAATAGGTTTCCTGAGGTAAGGGAAATAAAAGCAAAAATAAACTATTGGGACTCCATCAAAAGGACACACAGCTGCGGACTCTCGGACCAGTGCTCTTTCGGCTACGCTGCTCTGGAGACGGACAGCAAGAGGCAGAGGGTGCAAACACGCTCTGGAGAAACAAGGCCGGATTGCCAGAGCTGCTTTTCAACATCTCCCCAGGAACAGACACCGGGACACTGAAGACAGCCAGAAGGTGGGGGCTGGCCTGCTACTGCGAGAGTCTGAGGCAGGAACTACTAACGCACAGAAGCACAGACGGATGCTGATGATGAAAGCGTCAGCAGTTTAGGCATTTCCTTCAAGGAGTTTCGATTTGTTGGCTGCGGCCGCGGTGAAAGAGGTGCAGGGTCGCAGCCGGCACTTGGTGGACAACTACAAAGGCTGCTCGGACGAGGTCCGTGCACCGCGCTCAGAGGCTTAGCTTTGCTCTTCTGACATTTCACCATGTGGCAGGCGGCTTCTCTTCTGACAACCAGTGCCCTCTGGGAAACAGCCGCAGCCAAACCCCCCTGAGGCTGTGAGGACGTGAGGTGGATCGCGGTAACTGCCCCTAGCAACCTGGAATGTAGACCCAAATGCTGCCTGCATCAGCCCGATTAGCCTCCAGGGTAACCCGTCTCCCCCTTTCAAGTCTGTGTGCTCCTGGGAGGGGGGAAGGGAAGAAAGCCGCACCTCACCTGTGTGTGTGCTGTGTCTCCAGCACTGCACTGGGCACTCTGGCCCCCGACAATGGCTCACACCCAAGAATGGCTCACCACCAGCTGCCCACCCCACGTCTGGTCAGCCCTGAGAGCCCGGTGCTAGTGGATAGAATGGGTAGACCCAGCCCCACAGACGGGCCTCTTGGCCAATCATTGTTCTTAGCAGGGAGTGGGGTAGGAAGGGCCACTGTGGCAATTCTGGCCATTGAGACCCGAGGAAAACCTGCTAGGGGGTCCGTGTGATGCCTCCACGAAGCTTTTTCCTTCCTCTTACAAGGAAGAGATTGCTTTTCTGCCTCTGGACCTTGTTGACTACAATGTGGCTATTTGGGGACCCAGAGGAGAGGTAAGGCTGCTGAGACACGCAGTGCATGGGGGCTACCATGGCGGGGGAAGGGGGGGGAGGGGGGACAGGGAGCCACTGAATTAACCATCCACCATTAACTTGGGTTAAGGGTGGCTCATCTCACCTCACAATCATATTTTATGTGAGGTTCTTTGCAATTAGAGACACCATAAGTGACTTGTGAAGCTGTTGTCACCTGTATTTCACAAGGCGACAATTAGCACGGGGGCGCAGCAGCCAAGGACCTTAAGGCGCACAGCTAATAAGGGGCAGGATGAGAATGCAGCTGAGCGCGTCCATCCGGGAAACCCTGTGCCCTTCCGTCTTCCCTCTCCCTCCAAGACTTCCGCTGGGCCTCGCATACTGAAAGTACTAAATACTTGCCTGTGAACAAGCAAGCAGGCTTTCTGCTCCCCGGAGCCCAGCAGCAGGCCCTCCCAGCTCCCCCGTGGGCTGGCTGCTCACCGCCAACCAAGAGTCTCTATTTCAACCATAGAAGAAACTTCCCACACACCAGAGATACTGAACCCAGAGATGGGCTCAGGAAGTCTCAGAAACCTCAACTACCGCGCCCTGGGGACTCCACTTTAATATAATGAGAAAAAGCCTCGCTCTTTCTCTCCCTTGGCAGTGACTTCAGGATGGTAAATTGCCTGAAAAAACTGAAAGTCGAGGCACAGGGCTAACCGCACGTGATTACCAACACGACCAGCTGACCCCCACCTGGCAGCGGCCCCACCTCTGTTCACCTCTGCGTGACACCTCCTCTCGCTCGCATACAACCCAGGCGGAGAGCGGACGAAAGTCCTGAGCCGTTAGAAACATTCCGCTTCCACACAAATCCATTCACTCCCACCGCTGCAGGTCTGCAAGATGATACACCACGCAAAGCTAGTGCGCAGAGGGGAGTTCACGCTGGAGCCCTTCGGACATTTTTCTCCTTCGGAGCTCCGTGCTTCAGCAGCTAGACTGGAAAACTCCTGTGTTCTGTGCACCTGGGCTTAAATCCCGAGTCCAGGCAAACTAATTCACAGCAGCGATTCAGGCGCTTCGGATGTAAAATGAAGATGAGTCACTTACTCCCTCAGCCGAAGGGGGCTCAGCACGCAGCAGACACAGTGCAGGGCCGGGAGGAACACGCACCCGGGATCGGGCAGGTACCACACGTGTTACCCCACAAACTAACGCTGGCTGTTAGGAGCGAAGGAGCTTTCAGACAAGGCCTGAGGCGAGAAAGAGCTTGGGGCTTAATCTCAGGAACTGAAATAAATTCCAGGGCCTGGCCTGAGGTGGGGGGAGGGTGGAATGGTGGGAAAGGACACGGAAGAGTAAAAGCTGGGCCATGTCAACCAGAGGAGGGTATGGACACCATCCCGGGACAGTGGAGAGCAGAGCAGGCCATGAGCCGGCCAGGGGCACGATCCAACCCGCTCCCTGCGGAGAATCTACCGGGAGGGGTGGCAGGGGCCGATGTCCACCACGAGGCCTGGAGGACATCCACGGAAGAGGCGGTGGAGGCCAGCACCAGGAAGTGGTTGCGAGGCTGGGGCAACAGGAACCGGTAAGAAAGATCCCGAAGAGGCAGAACCAACTAGTGAAAGATTAGGTGTGGGGGAGAAGGTGAGGAAGGAGCCACGTCTGGTACTCAGGTTTCTGGCTGACACAACCGGACTTAAGCCTCACCAAACAGCACCTCCGAAGGAGATGGATCAAGAAGGAGGTTTAGGGCACCTGGGTGGCTCGGTCAGCTGAGTGTCTGGCTTTGGCTCAGGTCATGATATCAGGGCCCATGAGTTCAAGCCCCATGTTGGGCTCTGTGGTTATGCCATGGAGCCTGCTTCAGATTCTGTGTCTCCCTCTCCCTCTGCCGTTTCCTGCTCACAGTATCTCTCTCTCTCTCTCTCTCAAAAAATAAATAACATTAAATAAACATTTTAAAGGGCTTAGTGAGATGACAACAAATTCAGTAATGGGTACAGTCCATGTGTCAGATGTGTGTAAAGAGCCCAGGTGGGATAAACATTTGCTCCTCTGAACTTGAACCCCTGATTTGTTCCAGGCAACCCAGTTTTGAATCCCACATCTCATCAATTTTAAAACACACTTTTTTTTTCCCACATCTTAACATATCTGAAATCAGGAAGTTTTAAAATTGATGGGTGACAGGGCTTAACCGGCAGTGTTCTTTCTTAGTGGTATGTAAAATAGCAGTGCATCTTACACTGGATGACATCTGGGATTTGATGAAATAGGAGAAGGCCTATCGATCTTAGAAGAAAATAGTACTTGAACATCTCTCCTCAGGACTTAAATTTTACCTAGTTCCACAAAGATCTGAAGTAACCTGCCAAAGTAAAGCTCATAGGACAGGATGGTTTCTGTACAAAAATAAAAACCACTCCCAGGATCAAACATGTGAAAGAGTCCCCAGACCACCTTCATCTCCCACATGAGGGGTTGTTAGCTAAGATTACACTGTGGATAAAAATAACACAAGGTCAGACAAGCTTCTAGCAGCCCCCAATCCTCAGACCTAAGACTAAAACCAGGAGACAGAATAATTTGAAAAAAATAACAAGAAGCTGACTGACTTTCAAATAGCACAGAGATGAGTGTGGCCTGGGGGGCGGGGGTCTCAGAAAAGACATCTTTAAAAAAATTTTTTTTTAATATTTATTCATCTTTTTGAGAGACAGAGATAGAGCATGAGTGGGAAAGGGGCAGAGAGAGAGAGAAACACAGAATCCAAAGCAGGCTTCAGGCTCTGAGCTGTCAGCACAGAGCCCGACTCAGGGCTCAAACTCATGAACTGTGAGATCATGACCCGAGCTGAAGTCGGATGCTTAACCAACTGAGCCACCCAGGTGCCCCAGAAAAGACACCTTTTAAGAACAGTAGACTTGGTGGGCCCTTGAAAGCTTCACAGCTGCATTTCCCACCAAGACAAGGCTATTAACGTCTTACTGATGTTGTTCAAGGGCTGGGTACATCTTTATTCAAGAACTGAACAAGCACGTCCTAGAACAAAACATGCAGAAAGAACAGCTTACTCTTCTCCAGACTTCGTGGCACAGCTACATGTCTGGTCCATACTCATTCCGGGAGAAGCCAGGCTGTTGTCACAGGCACAGACCAGAGCCTCTCCCACTTTCACTGAAGGTAGTTAGTCCTTCCGCAGCGGGGGTCCCGATGGAGGCTACACGGCTGCCTGACTCCTCCAAGATGCAAACGTCAGAAATGCTACACATCAGAAATTCCAAGGGCTTGACTTTCTCTCTCTTCTGAAACTCAGCATCCATCTGCTCTATTATCAAAGGCTAAGTCACACATTTCCCTCCAACAGCTCTGACCTTTCCTGGCTTGTATTACCAAGTTCTATTTGAAGCTAGTAATAATAGCAATGGTTAGCAAAGTGTTCACACTAATAGCTACATGCAGTGAGATCCTGGCACGTGCCATGCTTTATTTATATTCTCTCATTTAGTTTCCACACAAATACCTTAGAAACACTAATTCCATTTTATTAATGAAATCCAGGGCACTGAAGGAGAAAAAGATGGTTCCTTTGTCTTGGTTTAAAGAAAAAGATCTCTTTTAAGCCAGGAGTGGGAGGAGGTCGTATAGGACTGCTTGTTAACCACTCTTTATACTTCTGTATATATGTTTCCACAACCAGCTTTTTTTTTTTATTTAAAAAATGAGCCTGAAGTTTACCACTCCATGAGAGGCCAAAAATACCCCTCCCACCAACACCAAGAGAAAAGCATGAAGAGACTCCTGGCTGTTCCCACCCCCAGACCTCAGGATGCACTCCCCTGGTTTGACTACTTAAAAGCTAACCATGAAGAAGAAACAAAGGAAAAAGAGAATAAAGGAAAGGACCAAATTCAGTATACTCTTGTCCTCTAAGTGTGTGTGGTCCTAAGTCCTTAAATTGTTAGGCACAAACTCTATTTAAAATAATGAGCACTGAGTGTTATATGGAAACCAGCTTGACAATAATCTATATTTAAAAAATCTTTTAATAAATTTTATAAATTTAATTAAAAAATAATAATGATGCCCAGGGGGAGCCTGGGTGGCTCAGTCAGTCAAGCATCTGACTCTTGATTTCGGCTCAGGCCATGATCTCATGGTTCATGACTTTGAGCCCCATGGAGGGCTCTGTGCTGACAGTACAGATTTGCTGTGTCCTTCTCTCTCTGCCCCTCCCCTGCTGGCATCTCTCTCTCTCTCAAAATAAAAAAATGATGCCTGCACTGAGTCAAGCATGAAGACAGAAGGATTTCCAAACTATCTGCTGGCCACAGGGAAATTTATCAAAGAAGACCAGTTCCCACTTCACTGCATGGATGCTTTAAGAAAGACCTGGGCCCTCAAAACCCTGACCTCAAAGAACTTTTAAATAAGGTAAGAGTTGATGGCACTTTGAAACAGTTACTTATGAGGGGTGCCTGGGTGGCTAAATTGGTAGTACTTTAGATATCAGCTCAGGTCATGATCTCATGGTCATGAGATTGAGCCACATGTTGAGATTCTCCCTGTTAGGGTTTCTCTCTCTCAAAATAAATATGCAAGCTTAAAAAAAAAAAAGAAACAATACTCATGAGAGCTACTTCAGTAACATTAGAGAGGTCAAACGTGGGCCATAATAAAGAGTAGCATTTACAATTTTTTGTGTGTAAAACTTTGGAATTTGAAAGTGTTTAGATAGAAGATTGAGTGTAATTTTGAAATATAAATTATTATGAAGGTTTGTCACTGCTATATGATTGCTTGAAAGACCTATTAGTTCCACATAATTTTTAAGTTGGAATTTTTTTTTTTTTTTTTTAAGTAGACTTCATGTCATACGTGGGGCTTGAACTCATGATCAAGAGTTGCATGCTCTGCCGACTAAACCAGCCAGGAGCCTCTTAAGCTGGAATTCTTAATGAGGAGCCAAATTTGTAATTATCACGTTTTCATGCAGAACTTTAATCTGTCTTACCAGGATTTGCTTTCCAATGCAACACAGGAGGAGAATGCTATCTGGTCTGGAAATCAGCTGAAACCAAGGCTGGAACCCAGGGAAAAGCGGCTGACGCATGCGCTCCGTAGGACACTCACTTCTGACATTTAGCCAGGAGGAAGCCCACAATCATCTAGTCTTGCGACTTCACCGACAGCTGAGGAAACTGAAGCCAGGGGCACAATGACATACCAAATTCCGGAACTCATTTACCAGGAATAAACATCCCCAAGACCCTAGGAGATTAGAAGCAATAAACGAGGGACAGAGAGGGGTGAGTTGTGGTGGTTACACTTAAGGCTTAAGGTGGTAACATATGGCCACTGACAATGGAAGACAAGGCAGAAAAATAAGAGTTTATTTCAAAATGATGATACATCTGGGGCACCTGATCAGTGGGTAGAGCATGTGACTTTTGATCTCGGGGCTGTAAGTTCAAGCCTCACATTGGGTGTAGAGATTACTTAAAAATACCATCTTTAAAACATTTTTAAAAAGTTTTTTAATTTAAAATATTTTTAGATTTTGAATAATGATGTATCTTAAAAACAAAACGTGATTCTTGGGGCACCGGGGTGCCTCAGTTAGTTAAGTGTCTGACTCTTGGTTTTGGCTCAGGTCATGATCTCATGGTTTATGAGTTCAAGCCCCACATCAGGCTCTGCACTGATAGTGTGGCGCCTACTTGGGATTCTTTTTCTCCCTCTCTGCCCTTTTCTTCTTTNTTTCTGGCCCTCCCTTGCTCACATGCTTTTTCTCTAAAAATAAACACTAAAAAAAAAAAAAAAAAAAAAAAACTGAAAAAAATAAAACAAAACATGAATACAAATCATTAGGAAAAGATCTCAATAAATGTGGTATTCTCCGTTTTAAAAAAAAGCAGCAGCAGGGGCACTGGGTGACTCAGTCAGTTAAGCATTCGACTCTTAATCTTGGCTCAGGTCATGATCTCATGGTTTATGAGTTCAAGCCCCACATCAGGCTCTGCACTGATAGTGTGGCGCCTACTTGGGATTCTTTTTCTCCCTCTCTGCCCTTTTCTTCTTTCTCTCAAAATGAATAAATAAACTTAAAAAAAGAGGAGGAGGAGAGGAAGGAGGAGGGGGAGAGGAGGAAGAGAGAGAAACTCCTGATATATTTTAGCATGATTTTCAATTAAGAATGTTTTAAGATAGGGGCACCTGGGTGACTCAGTCAATTGAGCATCTGACTCTTGATTTCAGCTCAGGTCCTGATCTCATGGTTCATGGGATTGAGCACTGCACCCATCCCCTGCTTGGGATTCTACCTCTCTCCCCCTCTCTCTGTCCCTTCCCTACATACTCTGTCTCTCAAAATAAATAGACTTAAAAATTCTTTTCTTAAAGAATATTTTAAGATAAATAGAGCTCTCATTCAAAGGGGTCAGCTCCAGGTGTCTGGAAGGCTAATTCTATTGGTACACCTTCATGCCCAACAAAGCTAGATAAACGTTATATATACAGGTGCTTGTTTTTTCAAGGAGAAATGAAGTTTGCTTTTGGGATGTACACACATCTCACGGACAATAGAGCAAATACGATGAATTCTGAGGGCTAAAATAGCTTTTACACAGGTGACGACTTAACTAAATTACCTGAAATAAAAATGACTGACTGCAGATAAGCCTTCAAGGACGCACAGTTCTTAGGCATTACTAATTACCACTCCCAAGGCCACATGTATGTCAAAGAGCACCTTATCAATCCAATGATGTTAAGAGAGTCCAAAGACAGGCAGATGATGTGGATAAGACTTTATGACTCCAGTATGAAGTAAGAAGAGTATTAGCTTTATGTGATCTCTATCTCATGACTGGGAGGGTCTCCCCTTGCCATCCATCTCGTCCTCTGCAGCTCACCCTTTCCTCTAATAACAGAACAAGGAAGAGGTGAGTCTGCTGGAAGATGCACCCTCCATTTCTAGATGTTAATTGTGTTCTTTTATGAATAGGTTTCTAATGACACCCCTGAGGTGATCGAACGCCTGCGTACAGCATCTCCGGGGGGACAGGCCCAGCTGGGCACTGGGCTTGCTCAGGCGTGCAGCTGGTCCACTGGAAACCGGGATTCACACTTTCCCTTTCATCCTGTGCTAGAACTCCAGCGACTTTTACCTCCGCCAGTTTCTTTGCCTCACAGTCACTTACACACGATTTTAGAGGAAGGAACAGGAGCTCTGGAGCCAGGAGATCCTGGGATGAAGCCCAGCTCCAGCATCCAAATTGAGCTATGGGACTGAAACCAAGTTACTTTTCCTCCCTGAGCCTTAGCTCCTTCGCTGCAAAAGAAGAGAGCTGTGCAGAGTAAATGCACACTTTATGTCTGTGCCATCAAGTGCCTGCCACACAGTGGGTGCTCAGCAGATGCTTGTTTCCTTCCCTCCCTCTCTCCCTACAATCCCACCTACCACTGCTGATGGTAACTACCATCTCTTCACAATATTTTCTCCCACCCTACTCACAGAGCCCGCTCCTTATACGTCCTGTCGGCACAATCTTCTACACCTGAATCATGAAGAGGGTTTGGAAAACCTGTACTGGGAAGTGTGATGATAAAACATTCCCAAAGGTGGTTCATGAAATAGAAGTAACAAAACTGCAAAACAGGGCTAACCTATGGAGGGAGGTCTGATGACTGAGAAACAGAGTCCCCCCCACCCCCACCCCGTACCAACAATGCCAGCCCACCTCTCTTCTTCTCCCTTATTTACCAGACCTAGCAAATGAAACTGCAGGCCACCCAAATAAATTTTATTTTCAAGTAAACAACAAATATTTCTCTGGGATGTCCCAAGTATTGGAGTAGAAAAGGAAACTGTCTCTCTAGCAAAAAAAAAAAAAAAAAAAAAAAACCCTAGACAAAGGAAAATAAAGACTATGACTATCAGAGAAAGAGACGCTGTCTGTCCCTTCCACCTGGTGTCACCAGACAGAGCTTAAAGTTCTCTGACCAAAGGGAGATTCCTGCCCGGGTCTTGGGATCCTAGAAAGTACCAGGAGGAAATGGATAATGGCCAAGGTCTTTCAAGTCCATTAAGCACCAGACGTTAATGACTGAGTTTTGAAGACTGCGGCTGCCCCAACATTCTCAATGTCTATACAAATCCACCCACTAAATGCTTAAGACTTTTATGGTATTATTTACACATTATTTTTTTAAACCTAATTTTGTTCAATGAGTGAATGTATTTTATAATCCCTATAATCCTTTTCCTATGTTGGAAAAGTGAAGATAAATCACCTATACTTAAATGTGAGTTTTCTCTTTATTTGGAGTTGCATTTTCTGTTTTCAAACAAAAAGGGTTAAAAAGAAGAAAGAAAAGAGTAGTAAAACTACACATGAAAACACACATAGGTTAATGTATAAACCGAAACATCATCTCTCGTGAGGATTACTGCAATAATCTCTCGATGGGACTCCTTGCTTCTGCCTATCCAGTCTTTTCTCGACCCAGCAGCCAGCAAGATCCTTCTAAACACTTAAGACCCATCGTGTCACTTCTTTGCTCCAAGTCTTCTGGCGGCTTCCCCTCTTAGTCTACATAAGACCTAGTCCTTCCAGCAGCCAGTAAATCCCTGAAGAACCTGCCGTCTGCTCCTTTTACCTGCCCTCCCCCACGCCGGGCTCTCCTTTTCCTTCCCAGCTTACTTAGCTCCAGCCACACCGACCTCTGCCCACATCATTCTTGCCCAGGATACCCCTGTACTCGAATCTATCCTCCTCAAACCTTTGTTCTGATGCCAACTTCTCTGCAATGGCTTCTCTGGCTACTTTTCCAAACCACAGCCCCCATTCCTAGCATGCCCTATCCCCCCCTCCCTCCCCCCCCCCAACATTCCCGGCTATATTTTTCTCCAATCCACCAATCCCTATCAACCTATTATATTTCTTACTAAGGTGTATAGTTGTGTCTCTCCCCAATGGAATGTAGAGCAGAGATGTCGGCGTTTTGTTCACTGCAGCACCCCAAGCATGCAGAATGGTACATGGCACATAGTAGGCACTCAACAAAATTATTGACTATTCAATAATCATAAAGTAAAAATAATGACTTACACTAGGTAAAATGTATCTACTACAAGCTAAACAATGAACAACTGTGGGGTTTTCTACAAGATTCAAAACCGAAGACCAGCTCTTCTGCTCAAGCCTCTAATTTGCTTTCTTCTTTTCCTAATCAGAAAATAAGCAGAAGCCAGAGGGGAATCTCATTTTCCTGCTTCTGATACCAACAGTCAAAAACGTAGGACATAGCATATGCCCCTTGTTGGCATTTTATAAATAGTATAATCGAAAAAAAAAAAAAAAGAACATATTTTCCTGAAGTAACATCCTTTTAGGGTGCTTCTCTTAAATGTAAGTGGACTAAATATGCCGATAAAAACACAAAGAGTAAACACACAATGTTGGCATACTGAAGACAAAATTGAAATTGCCCTTCAGTTTTGAGGCCATGTGTAAAGTTTAACCATATTGTAAAATATCTATTCCGTATTAGAAAATTCCGTATTTCTTCTCAGTTGAGAAGAAAAAAAATGTATTGTTTTTACAGAATAAATTTATTGGACTGTGAAAAAAAAACCCACAAAGAGTGGCTGAATGGATTAAAAAAAAAAATAACAAAAAAAACCCCACCCAAGACCCATCTATATACTGCTTGCAAGAGACTCACTCACTTAAAATGTAAAGACACACAAACTGACAGTAAAGGGCTGAAAAAAAATATTGCATGTACATGGAAACCAAAAGAGAAGCACCTGGGTGGCTCAGTCAGCAGAGAGTCCAACTCTTGGTTTCGGCTCAGGTCACGACCTCACAGTTCTGGAGTTTGAGCCCCACATTGGACTCTGTGCTAAAAATGTGAAGCCTGCTTGGGATTTCTCTCTACCCTCTGCAGCTTTCGCGCTGACTTGCGCGCGCGCGCTCTCTCTCTCTCTCTCTCTCTCTCAAAAAATAAACAAACATAAAAAAATGTTTTAAATGGAAACCCAAAGAAAGCTGGGCTAGCTATACTTATACCAGACAAAACAGACTTTAAAACAAAAACTGTAATAACAACAAAGAGAATTCCTTAATGTTAAAGGAGTCAACCCAACAAGCGGATTTAACATTTCTGAGGCACCTGGGTGGCTCAGCCAGTTAAGCATCCGACTTCGGCTCAGGTCATGATCACACGGTTGTGGGTTCGAGCCCCGTATCGGGTTCTGTGCTGACAGCTAGCTCAGAGCTTGGAGCTTGTTTCAGATTCTGTATCTCCCTCTCTCTCTGACCCTCCCCTGTTCACGTTGTCTCTCTCTCTCAGAAATAAATAAAACATTAAAAAAAATTAAAGAGGATATAACATTTGTAAATGCTTATGCACCTAACATAGTAGAGCCCCTAAATACATAAAACAAATATTAACAGACCTAAAGAAAGAAATAGACAGCAATACAATAGTATGAGACTTTAATAACCCGTGTTCATCAATGGATAGATCATCTCAGATTAGCAGCAGGGAAACATCAGGCTTAAGTGACACATTAGACCAGAAGGACTTAAGAGATACATACAGAACCTTCTATCCAAAAGCAGCAGAATACACATTCCTCTCAAGTGCATCTGTAACATTCTCTAGGATAGACCATATCATATGTTAGGCCACAAAACAAATTTAAGAAGACTGAAATCACATCAAGAATCTGTTTTGACCATTATGGTAAAACCAATTACCAGAAGAAAACTGGAAAATTCACAATTATGTGGAGATTAAACAACAGGCTGTACAACCAATGGGCCAGCAAGAAATCAGAAGACAAAACAATACCTTGAGACAAATGAAAATAGAAATACATCAAAACTTATGGGATGCAACAAAAGCAGTTCTAAGAGGGAAGTACCTCTCAATAAATGCCTACACCTCAAGAAACAAGACCCCAAATAAACAACCTAATAGTATACTTCAAGGAACTAGAATAAGAACAAAGCCCAAACTTAAGAGGAGAATGGAAATAACAAACATCAGAGCAGAAGTAAATAAAATAGAGACTAATAAGAAAATAGGAAAGATCGATGAAACGGAGGCTTCTTTGGAAAGATAGACAAAATTGACAAACTTTTAGCTAGACTTACCAAGATTCAAATAAAATGAGAAATGAAAGGGAAGGTATTACAGCTAGTACCACAGAAACACAAAGGATCATAAGAGACTACAACAATTATACGCCAACAGATTGGACAACCTAAAAGAAATGGATAAATGTCTAGAAATATACAACCTACCAAGATTGAATCAGGAAAAAAAATTAAAAATCTTAACAGACCAATTACTAACAAGGAGATTGTAGTAGTAATCAACATCTCCCAACAAATTTAAGTCCAGGACCAGATAACTTCATTGGTGAATTCTACCAAACCTTTGAAGAATAGCAATCTTTTTCAAACTCTTCCAAATAACAGAAAAGGAGAGAACACCCTTCCAAACTCATTTTATAATGCCAGCAGAACCATGATACTCAAAGTAGCCAAGGACACCACAGAAAAGTACAGACCACTAGGGTAAGAGATGTTAAAAAGACTTAATGTGGTGATCATTTCACAACATAGAGAGACATCAAATCTTTATGCCGTACACTTGAAACTAATACAATGCTGCGTGTCAATTATACCTCAGTTTTATAAAAAGAAAAAAATTACAGGCCAATATCCATGATGGACATAGGTGCATAAATCTTTAACAAAATATTAGCAAACCAAATAAAACACCATATTAAAGGTTCTTACATAATCATCAAGTAGGATTTACACCAGAGATACAAGAATGGTTCAATATCCATGAATCAATCAATGTGATACACCACCTTAACAAAATGAAAGATAATAATACCATCTCAAAAGAGGCAGAAAAAGCACTGTTGGCAAAATTTAACATCCCTTTATGATAAGACCTCTGAACATAGTAGGTATAGAGGAAACATGCCTCAACATAACAAGGCCACATATGGCAAGCTTACAGCTAGCATCATACTTAACAGTGAAAATCTGAAAGCTTTACCTGTAAGAACAGGAAGAAGACAAAGATTGCCCACACTTACCACTTTATTCAACATAAAGCCTTAGCCAGAGCAATGAGGCAAGAAATAAAATGCATCCAAACAGGAAAGGAAGAAGTAAAACTACCACTATTTGCATATGACATAAAATTACATATAGGAAACCCTAAAAACTCCACCAAAAAACCATTAGAACAAATAAATTCAGTAAAGTTCCAGGATATAAAATCAATACATAAAAATCTCTTGCATGTCTCTACACTAATAATGAACATTCAAAAAGAGAAAGAAAACAATTCCATTTATTATTGCATCAAAAAAAAAACCACTTTAAAATAAATTTAACCAAGAAGGTGAATATTCTGTATACTGAAAACTGTAAGACAATGATAAAATAAATTGACAAAGACATAAATAAGTTGTTCTGTGCTAATGGGATATTATTAATAATATATTAAAATATATTAAATAATATTATTTTTTTAAATGTTTTATTTATTTCTGAGAAGAGAGAGACAGCATGAGCAGGGGAGGGTCAGAGAGAGGGAGACACAGAATTGGAAACAGGCTCTAGGCTCTGAGCTAGCTGTCAGCACAGAGCCTGATGCGGGGCTTGAACCCACAAACCGGGAGATCATGACCTGAGCTGAAGTCAGACACTCAACATATTGAGCCACCCAGGTGCTCTGGAAAAATATTATTAAAATGTCCCTACAACACAAAACAATCTACAGATTTAATGTAATTCCAACTAAAATATCAATGCATTTATCACAGTAACAGAGAACACAATTCTAAAATTTAAATGGAACCGCAAAAGACCCTGAGTAGCCAAAGAAATCTTAAAAAAAGAAGAACAAAGTTGGAGGCATCACATGGCCTTCTTTCAAACTGTATTACAAAACTGCAGTAATCAAAACAGTATGGTACTGGCATTAAAAAGAGACATATAGATCAATGGAACAGAATAGAGAGCCCAGAAATAAACCCATGAATGTGTAAGTGGTCATTTAATTAAGGACAAAAGAGTCTAAAATATACAATGAGGAATGGATAGTCTCTTCAATTAATGGTATGGGGAAAACTTGACAGTGCATGCAAAAGAATAAAAATGGACCACTGTCTTACACCATGTGGGGAATAAGCTTAGAAATTCCCTGGGCTTGTACCAATGGGCTAACAAGGCATAAGGAATTACACAGCCATAGGATGCTCTCACCCAAACTTGGGTAAACAAGATTAGGACTCCAGGAAAGAGCAGGAGGGGGCAAAGGCCCCCAGAATAGACATGGGGGGCAAAGGCCCCAATACAAAGGTATATGAGGTAAGCAAGATTAGGTATTCAGGGCAAAAACCCCTCCCAATTTAGTACTATAGCAGAAAACTGCTTTCACAGGAAGGAAGGACCAAATTAGGTAAACAGGTAAATAGGGCTATAGACTGCTGTGGGTGATGCTACCCAGAGCAGAGCTGTTTATCAAAAAGAAAAAGGTGCCTTGTTAACCCTGAGGTTACTTGCTCTGTCTTATCCCCTAGGCTAGCTAAGATAAACAGACATGGCACCTCCTTCTGCCATTAACAACCATGTGCCCAGCGCCAGCATTTTGTTTTACATTGACCCAAACTCCAAACACCATATATCTTCAAAACCTCCTTTCCCTCATGCCCATGAGTTAATGTTCACAGATTCATGGTCTCTTTGGACACACCCATCACAAGCCTTCTGATCTTAATAAATACAGAGTAAGGACTGTTATTCGGGGTTCTTGTCTTTTCCCAGAAATTAGTCATCTCTTGTATTTTAATCCTGCGTCTGCTTTCTTGCTGGGGAAGAAAGAACTTTAGACTGAGTCTACGATAACACCATACACAAAAATTAACTTAAAATGGATTAAAGACTTGAATGTTACACCTGAAACCATAGAACTGCCAGAAGAAAACATAGGTGTAAGTTCCTTGACATTGGTCTTGGCGATGATTTTTTGAATCTGACATGAAAAGCAAAAGCAACAAATGTAAAAATAAACAAGTGGGACTACATCAAACTAAAAACCTTCTGCACAGCAAAGGAAACCATCACCAAAATGAAAAGGGAACCCACTGAATGAGAAAAAAGAATTTGCAAATAATATACCTGATACAGGGTTAATATATAAGCTATATAAAGAGCTCATACAATTCAATAGCAAAAAAGAAATTCAATTTTTAAAAATGGCAGATATGAATAGACATTTTTCCAAAGAAGACCTACAGATAACCAATGGCCACACAAAAAGATGCTTAACATCATCAATCTAATCATCAAGGAATTGCAAATCAAACTGCAATGATATCACCTCCCACCTGTTAGAATAGCTATTATCAAAAAGACATGAAATAACAAGAGTTGGAGGGGATGTGCAGAAATGGTAACCTTGGCTCTGTTGGTGGAGTTGCGAATTGGTGCAACCACTATGAAAAACAGTATGAAGTTTCCTCAAAAATTTAAAATAGAACTACCATATAATCCAGAAATTTCACTTCTGGGTATTTTTGCAAAGTAGTTAAACATTAACTTGAAAAGATATCTGCACTGCCGTGTTCACGACGGCATTTACAACAGCCAAGATACAGAAACAATCTAAGTGTCCATAGATGGATAAACAGATAAGGAAATATGGCATATGTATGTTATATTGTGATTTATAGTAAGAAATATATACAGTACTTGGTCTTTAATCCAGTTTCTGTCATTGAGCTCCTAAAACCCTTGGAATTTCCTGTGGTAAGAGATAAAAGTGGCTTTTGGAAAGTCCTTAGGTAACCTAAAGATGGGGACTGATTATCTGGGGAGTCAACAGTGTAATTCAAAGGTTTTAACTTTAGTACCCCCACCCCAATCTCTGGGGTGGGGAGAGGGGTTGAAGGTTGAATCGATCATCACTGGCTGATGAGGACTTAATCATGCCTATGTTATAAAGCCCATAAAAACCCAAACAGACAGGGTTCAGAGGGTTTCCAGATTAGCGAACACGTGAAGATTTGGAGAGTGGTGACCTGGAGAGAGCATGAAAGCTCCACACCCTTCTCCCTCCCCCAACCCTATGTATGCCTTCCACCTGGCTATTCCTAAGTTATATCCTTTTATAAGAAGCCAGTGACCTAGTATGTAAAATGTTTCTGAGTTCTGTTAGCTTCTGTAACAAAATTACTTGAACTCAAGGAGGAGGTCATAGGAATCTGGTTTTTAGACAGTTGGTCAGAAATACAGGTAATAGAGGCACCTGGGTGGCTCAGTCAGTTAAGCATCCGACTTCAGCTCAGGTCATGATCTCACAGTTCATGGGTTCGAGCCCTGTGTCAGCTCTGTGCTGACAGCTCAGAGCCTGAAGCCTGTTTCAGATTCTGTGTCTCCCCCTCTCAGAAATAAATTTAAAAATATATATATTTAAAAAAAAAAAAAAAAGAAGTACAGGTAATAACTTAGACTTGTGAATGGCATCTGAAGTCCAAGGAGGAGGACACGGTAACCTCCAGTCTGTAGCCAGATGTCCGAAGCACAACTAACAGCCTGGGCTTGCTGGTGGCATCTGATACAGAGTAAGAGTTGAGGGCAGTCTTTTAGGACTAAAACTTTCACCTATGAATCTGCTACTACCATTAAGTGGTTAGTATCAGCACTGAGATGAATTCTCAGACACTGTTGGAATTGGTCAGAAACCTATGTTAATATGCATACAATGGAATATTATTCAGCCACTTAAAAGAAAGAAATCTTACCACCTGCAAAAACAGGGATGGACCTTGAAGGCATTATGCTAAGTGAAATAAATCAGACAGAAAAAGACAAGTACAGCATGATCTCACTTATATATGGAATCAAAACAAACGAGCTCCTACATACAGAGATTAGATTAGTGATTACCAGAGGTGGAGGGTGAGGAGTAGGTGAAATGGGTAAAGAAGATCAAAAGGTACAAACTTCCAGTTATGACATAAGTAAGTCATGGGGATATAATGTACAGTACAGTGACTGTAGTTAATAATTCTGTATTGCATGCTTAAAAGTTGCTAAGAATAAATCTTAAAAGTTCTCATCGCAAGGAAAATTATATTTACAACTACGCATGGTGATAAGTATTATCTAGACTTAGTGTGGTGATCATTTTGCAATATAGACAAATAGCAAATCATTATGCTGCACACCTGAAATGAATATATCAATTATACCTAAATTAAAAAATGGTGCTTTCCAGGTCTCCCCAGTCAAACTAAGAACAATAAAAAAATTCCAGAGTAAAAGATAAGCTCTCATCAAGTTTCAGCACACAGACGTTCAATAATGTTTGCTTTGGGGCAAAGTTCCCATCTGTCACCCTTTTTACAAAGGTCCAAATGAATGACCTGTAAATGTGATGCACGTCAAAATCCAAAATGTCAAACAGAATTCTTATTACCTCTCAGCAGAATCTCTGATGAGCTGCTGCAAGTCCACCTCCTGCTTCCTCAGGGTTCCAAATGAAGACTGGCTTTCCACAAGGCCTTTGCCTCCAACATTCAGCTTGACCTTCCCTATTGCCGTCTCGATGGACCCACTCACATGGTTGTGAAACTTGCCCTCATATTTCACAAAGTCCGACTCCACGACCACTGGAGTGAATGAGACATGCAAAAGAGTCTGATGATAATACAGCCACCTCCCTGCCTTAGGTCATCTACCTTTCCAATCCTGTGGAAATCCATGGGAAACATGAAGTTTGCATTCAAAATGGAAAGCTGGCAGCCATGCTGTATGTATGTGCAAAAGAAAATGGAGCCAGTTCATCGTTGTGAACTGGTGGCCAAGCGTTCTACTGTGTGTGTGTCTTTCAGTTCCAACATATACGCATATAGACAGGTGCACCAAAAGTATCTGAAGAAATTACCACATAATGTTAAAGTAAGGATCCACGGGCACTTGGCTGGCTCATTTGAAAGAGCATGTGACTCTTGACCTCAAGGCTGTAAGTTTGAGCCCCATGTTGGGTGTAGAGACCTCTTAAAAATAAACTTTAGGGGCACCTGGGTGGCTTTGTCGGTTAAGCGTCCGACTTTCGCTTGGGTCATGATCTCGCGGTTCGTGGGTTCGAGCCCCGTGTCGGGCTCTGTGCTGACTGCCAGCTCAGAGCCTGGAGCCTGTTTCACAGTCTGTGACTCCCTCTCTCTCTGACCCTCCCCTGCTCACGCTGTCTCTCTCTCTCTCCTAAAAATAAACAAAACATTAAAAAAAATAATAAAAAAAATAAACTTTAAAGCAAACATCCATTTAACCCCTATCCAGATTATAAAACAGAATAGTTTAAATATGCGCTCTTTCAGGGCGAAGACTATAAAGAGACTTCATGAGGATGACACCTAAGCAGAGTGGAAATAGCCGCCTCTACTTACGACAGAGTGGTCTGCCTTATGTGGGATCTAGCAGGTCAGTCAAGTGGGTCCTGGGCATCTTTCCTTCCCACCCATTGGTCTTGGAGAACATTCCCCTGGCCTTCATGGCCATCTCTATGAAAAAATTCCCCTTCCCACACTTACCTGTTTATACTGACTCTACCCGACCATTTAATTCCTTATCATGCCTTATCTCTATTCCTGCTAAAGTCAGTGGGCACGTCTGTCCTCCCTCCCTCTTTCCAACACCATCCTAGAACACACAAGCGCCAGACTCTCTACCCTTCCTTTCTGGCTTCCCAGACCTAGGAAGATGCCGCCACCCACAAAGCATCCCAGCTTCCATCAAGTCCTCTGGGAATTACTATGTTCTTTATCTGGTCACATCCAGATGACTATCATGTTGCCTTCTAGCTCTGCCTTTCTTTTCTGGACACTAAAGATAAACATCTGATGATTTTATCTCTGAACTGCCCGCCTTCTCATGTCTCCAGATTTCTACTGTTCTCATTTGTAATCCAACCAAATACCACCATAAAAATAGTCTCAGTTACTGTCATTTGGTATGGCTACACTTAGAGCCTCTTAGAAACTTCACACTGGGGTTTTTTCATTTCTCTGCCCCAAGGCTCCCTTGGGCTCCTGGTTATACTTCATAAGGCATTCTGCCTGAAGTCTGGAAGGCTTCTTCTTTCCATCCACTCACTGCCCCCAACACCTGTATTTCTTTCACTCCTGTCAAGAAAACCTGTTCCTCAATAAAAGTTAATGAGAATTCATCACCCATCGTTATCTTTGCAATTTACAAAACAGAATCATCTCTCTTACCACCACCAAAAATAAGAAGACTGTGAAAATGCCCTTAATTCAAAGGTCTTTCCTATTTTATTATTCTTATGGAATACAAACACTTTGGGAAATTCTTTGGGGAGTAGCATAGAACAGTTGGTAAGAGCTCAAGATTATAGTCACTATTCCAATATTCCTAGCTAGAAGAACCGGCTAACATTCATCTCCCTGAACCTCAGTTTTCTCATATCTAATATGGAGATAATGCCTTCCTGATGGATTCTGTTACAAGTTGATGTATGTAAATCACATAATACAGAGCCTGGTACATGGCAAGCGCTCAATCTGTCTACTAGATTTAGGCCAGAACAATGTGATTTTCTGATAAAAAGGAAGTCTTAGGTTGTACAAACTGCTATCCAGACAGAAATTCTATCTCTTTACCTCCCCTTTTCTCTAGCTATTTCTGGACCAGCTTGAGAGCCTATCCTGGTCTCCCCAGAAAGCTTCATTAGGTGAGTAATAAAACTTTTCACACCCTCCCGATGGATATGTAGGATCTGAATCAATTAATTTATGCTCAGTGGCCACAACACCTATGGTGGGCATGGATTACTTTTATACCAAAAACTGCAATTTTTTTTTAAAAAACTTAAGCTATAACTTTTCATGTCTGGCCTATAGAATTTTGTTCATTTAAAGAAAGGGTACATCTTTAAGATGATATACAAAGAAAGAAGATAATTCATTATAAGGTCTTACCTTATAATCACTCAAGACAGTATGTAACCTAAAAGATGAAGCATCATCTTTTCCAGAACTAACTGTAGCATATACCCAAAGGAACCTACCTGGACTCAGAGACTGGTCTTCTGTGAGCACATCTCCAAGGGTGACAGATAAAAACTGGTACTTGGGTCTCTGCCAGCGCCAGTATCTCTTTTTTTTGGTCACCAGACTTAGAAGTTGTAATTTATCAGAGTCATTCAAGGTTGATACTGCAATCAGGTTACCTCCAGAATCAACTTCTTTAAGGAAACTCCTTGTTGCTTTGGCAAACATTATGAGAGTCCCAGATTACCTGGAAAAAAAAAGTTACCCCTGAATTAAATAGGAAGCTATTATCTCACTTACTTTTTTTCTAAAATTGTCTTATTCTCCCTAGTGTCCATCCTCTCTTCTCCCTAGAAAACCCTCTAATGGGAGTTCAGTTAATGACAAAAAAAAAAAAAAAAATCAAATTGAAATACTGAAAGAGAAGAGGTGTGTAAGTGGAGATAAACTAGGTTGTGCTTCAGAAAAAAATGAGCTCCAAATCTTAGTAGCTTATAACAAGAGAGGTTTATCTATGGGCCACGCTATACTTCCAATACAAAAGGGCAGGAGAACTTTCCTCACTGTCGTCATTCAAGGACCCAGACTAAAGAGGCAGCCACCTTCTTGAATACTGTCAATTGCCATCCAACAGGAAATAGAGTTCTGGAAAGTCTCACACCAGCAATTAGATGTTCTTGCCTCAAACTGACACGTAACATGTTCACTCACAATTTGTCAGAAGCTGTCATAGGATCTCGGCCAGCCCGAATGGTCAGGAAATATAACCAGACCAAATCATTAGAAGACAGACACATGGGAATATTTGTTGACCAACATACTGACTTCCCTAATTTGTAGATACAAAGATATGACCTCTTCTTTGACGGGTCAATGTGCCATTTCTCCATACTCTGATTCCCCCTATTCAGAAATGGAAAGACACTATTACTTTTAATTCAGAAATGAGGGCCTCATCACTACCCAGCTGTAGGGGAAAAGGAGAAACACACTGGAAGATATAAAATACTGTATTCAGTGGACGAAGTACAGACTATTCAATAAATGGTGTCAGAAGAATGGGCTTATCCTCCGGAAAAAAAAGTAAAGCCAGATTCGTATCTCATGTCATACACAAGAGCAAATTCTCAGTGGATTAGAGGCTGTTTTGAGGAAAAATGAAACTATAAAAGTACAAGTTAAAAATACAAATATTTGTTCAATTGTAGGATGAGAAAGGCCTTTAGGAAGACAAACAAAACTGAGAAAATACTTATAACATTTATAAAAAAAAACTAGAATACTTATAAAAAAATACTTGTAAAAATTCTTTCACAAATTGTTTTTAAAACACTATAGTAGAAATATGGTTAAAGGTTATTCAACAACTCACAATATATAAATTGCACCTAGCCTATATACATATAGGCTATATACATATATATGTACACGTGCAAACACAAATACACACATGTAATTATTACTAAAAAAAAAAAAGACAAGTGAAATAAGACTTTTTAAAAATTACCCATGGTCAAAGATTAAAATATCTAATGGATAAGAAATGTAGTTTATTTGTATTTGTACCGTGGTGTCTGGCAGCCACATAGATAGAAAATCACAGAGTCTGAGAGCTGGGAGCAGTCTTAGACATTAACTAGTTAAACCCACTTGCTTTAACATGAACCTCCTCTAGGACATTAGAAAATGTTTGCCTTACTTATTACTCACCCTTCTCTAAAGTGCCTTTTCTCCAATTATCATGTGGCTACCTCACCCTGTTCTTGTTTATTAACAATAGGAATAAACTTTAAGGAAGGTGTTCTAAAACATAAAAAGTTACTTTCTGATAAACGGTGAACAGCAAGGAAGGAAAACTATCTGCTCAGACTCTCATCTCTAATTCATCTCTCACTATACGAAGTTGCTTCCTAGCAAAGGAGCACTTACTTATTGAAGCATTTCCTGAATCATTAATTATCCTCAAGTGTCTACAACACACAGGTACTTGCTTTAAGCACTTAGGATACTGATACAAAAAGTCATCTACCTCTACACAGATGGCCTACAGACACATGAAAGGATGCTCAATATCACTAATTACTAGGAAAATGCAAATCAAAACTATAATAAGATATCACTTCACACCACTCAGAATGGCTAGAATCAAAAAGACAAGAAATAATAAGTGATGGTGAGGGAGTGGATAAAAAGGCACTGTTGGTGGGAATGTAAATTGGTGCAGCTGCTGTGGAAAACAATGAGCAGTTTCCTCAAAATATTAAAAATAGAAATACCATGATCCAGGAATCCCATTGCTGGGTATTTACCCAAAGAAAACAAAAACACTAATTTGAAAAGATATATGCACCCCTATGTTTACTGCAGCATTGACAACGGCCAAGATATGGAAGCAACCCAAGTGTCCACTGACAGACAAATGAATAAAGATGTGGTGGGTGAGTGTGTGTGTGTGACGGGATATTACTCAGCCATAAAAAAGAATGAGTCTTGCCATTTACAACAATATGGATGGACATAGAGCGTATTATGCTAAGATAAAGACAAATAACCATAGGATTTCACTTAACATGTAGAATTGAAAAACAAAAACAAAATAAATGAACAAAAGCAGAAACAGATCCCATAACACAGAGAACTAACTGATGGTTGCCAGAGGGGTGGGGTAGAGAGATGGATGAAGGGAGTGGAAGGTGCAGGCTTCCGGTTATAGAATAAGTCACCGGGATGAAAGGTACAGCATGGGGAATGTAGTCAAGGGGTATTGCAATGGCCTGTGTGGTGCCAGGTGGTAGCTACAGTTGTGGTGTGCATAAGTTAGACTGTTGTCAATGCATATGCTGTACAGCTGAAACTAATGTAACTGTGTGTCAACTATCCATCAATAAATATATAAAGTAGTCTCTCTTAATGAGCTACTAGTTTGGTGGCCAGATAGAAAAATACACAACTAGATTTTATGCCAGATACTGACATTAATTGTCATAAGAAATGGACCAAGAAAAGGGCTCTAAATCCAACTGGAGAGAAGCACAGGGTCAGAGGAGTCCTGAAGTAGACAGGATCCAAGCTGCATTTTGTGGACTAAGTAGAAGCAGGCAGAGGAGCAGCAATTATAAAAGCCTGGCATTTGCACGGAAGGGTGGGGAAAATCATGCACAGCAAGATTTGTGACTGACAAGCTCATGGTGGTCCACGAGACATCGTTTTGTGTAAGTACACCCATCACCACTTCCTTGACAGACACAGAATTACCTTTCAAACTCTGGGCTTGGTTCTCACATTGGAGTGCACGGTTCTAGAGTGGGGAAGGGCAAAGGACAGGGATGAGGAAGCCTTGGTCTAGGCCATGCAAGCCGTGCCTCCCCTGCTGGGGGCCATCAGAGGGGTTGTATAGGGAGCAATGCAATCAGAGTGGTCCCTTAGCAAGATCTTCTGGAAGCAAAATAGGAAGCCAGCTGGGAGGAAATAAGATTAGAGATGGACAGCAAATGCTTATTCTGAACTATGTCATTGGTGTAAGGATAGAAAAGATGTTGATCTGGTGGTTTCTCCAGAACTCTGGTTGGATGTGAGGGCAGTATTGAAAGAGACTCCCGAGGATGGCCGCCAGGTATGTCAGGTGTGGTTGGCCAAGGAGACAGAGATGCCAGGTGTCAAGAAAGGGAATTTAGGAGGAAACAGATTGATGGAGGACAGTAAGACGTACCCACTGAAAGTGGGTGCAGGGTAGCATGCAAGATTTATTGTGACAAACATATGGAAAGAACCTTTAACAAAATAAGGTCTCCCCAGTGACCTGTGGGAATTTGTCCTGCTTATCCAAGAGAAGAGCCACAGCAGAATCTGCCCCAGTGTACCATTGGTATCAGAATCTCTAGTTTTATGGGTTCTAGTCTTTTCTGGTACAACCTGAAAGGGAGTTCACTAACTTCCCTTCAGGTCAAACAGGTTTCGGAAAAAGCCAAATCAGACATGTCATTAAAAAAACATAACTTGGGGCACCTGGGTGGCTCCGCTGGTTAAGCATCCGACTCTTGGTTTCAACTCAGGCCATGATCTCATGCTTTGTGTGTTCAAGACCCACATCCGCCTCTGCACTGACAGGGCAGAGCCTGCTTGGGTTTCTCTCTCCCTCTCTCTCTCTGCCCCTCCCCTGCTCACTCAATCAATAAATGAACAAAAAAAGAAAGAAAAAAATAACATAATAAAATCCATCTGTTGTGGATGGCAAAGCCTTTGAAATGACACTAGTCCTCCCCAGAGGAATTAGAGGCTAAGGAAAAGGAACTCCTAAATTATTATTTTTTTGCCCACCATCAAATACAGCTAATTTGCCTTCTTGACAGAGTAGTGTGCTTTAGGAAAAGCTAATGCGGGTAGCTATTCCTTTATAGGTTTCTATGAGAATCAGGCTAATTCAATCAAGGAACTCAGTATATTCTCCTTGTGAAGTTAAAGATAGAGGTTTCTTTTTTATTGTTATGTTTAAATGCATATTACATGCCTCAAATATCAAAACTGTGTACAAAATATATATATACACACACTGTGAAATCTCATTTGTACCCAGATCCCATCTACCCTTTCAAGGCTCTTCCCTGCAGGTATATTACCATGGTATTTCCTTATACAAATACAAGTTCAAAGAAGTCTGCACACTCTTCTGCATCTTATTTTTTATCATATAACAACATGTCCTGGAAATCTTTCCCTGTTAATACCTTCATCTTTGCAGCTGCATAATACTCCATCATGGGGCTGTACCACTGTTTATCCTTTATGGCTGATCACTAAGGTTATTTCTACATTTTTTATCATAAAAATGCCACACCAAATACTCTTGAACATGTCTTCTTCATACATGGGTAAGAGAATCCAAAAGAAGATTCCTACAAGAGGGATTGCTAGATGAATGGGAAAATACATAAAATAATTTTAGGGGCTGCACCATTTTGCAGTTTCACCAATAAGGTATGAAAGTCTCAGCAATAGTGTTCTCAAACTTTTGTATTTTTGTCAGTATCAGAGGTGAGAGACAGTATCTCAGTAGAGTCTTAGAATATGTTATTTTTATGAGTTTAATCAAGCATCTTTTAAAGAATTTTTGTATTTCCTTTCTTAACCACTTGTGTTCTTGGTCCATTTTCTATAGTTTTTTTTTCTTTTTTCCTAGGAGTTTTTATATAATAGAGAGATAAGCTAAAACAGGCTGGAAATTTAATACAGTCAAGTTTACCATGTGACATTGGAAGACAATTAGCTGCCGTACCATTTTCAAACATCTGAAGTAACTGTTTAGCCAGGCAAATTAATACACCTAAGCCAACTGAAAGATCTAGAACCCACGTTGCCTGACGCAGACAAACACAATAAAGTCTCAATTAAACTACAAGTCAGAACTCAGATTCAAATTTCCAGTGTGCTCCAATCTCAAAGGAGACAAAAATGGCCTCATGAGAGATCTAGCTTAAAATGCTCATGGTCTAAAAACCCATTGCATTTCACAGTTGTGCCACAGATCCTGGCTCTCACACAAGGTCTTAAGAATTCCATTATCTATGGGGCACCTGGGTGGGTCAATCAGTTAAGCATCTGACTCTTGATTTCAGCTCAGGTCATGATATCACAGTCCATGAATTTGAGCCCCGTGTTAGGCTCCACACTGCCAGTGAGGAACCTGCTTGAGGGTTTCTCTCCTTCTCCCTCTCTCTGTCTCTCTAAAATAAACAAACATTTAAAATAAAGAATTCCATTAGCTAGGTGGGGGGATGGGTTAAACAGGTGATGGGGATTAAGGAATGCACTTGTGAGGAGTACGGGGTGTTGTAAGGAAGTGTCGAATTGCTAAACTGTGCACCTGAAACTAATATTACACTATTAACTGGAATTTAAGTAAAATTTTAAGAAAAGAACTCCATTAGCAAAAGGTCCTTACTCACCCAGCTCAAAGCAATTAGAATCCAGAAAGCAAAAACAAATATGGTAAGGGTATATAAGTTTGAAACAGACTCCTGGACAACAGATTTTGAAAGAAGAGACTATGAAAGCAAGACAATACCAAGTCCGAAGAGCACATGGCCAACTAGGACCATCGGTTGCTGGGAGCAAAGAATAAACAGGTGCCAAGGTCACTGCATGAGAACATACTATAATTAGCATCTATTCATAATGGTTCCCAGGGATAGAATGATCAAATCTTTGAGCTGGAAGGGACCCAGTTCTTCTTCATGCTCAATTCAGGATTCTTCCCTGGAGCAGCTCTGACTGATCACTGGGCCTCTGCTTGAGTAGTTTTGAGGAAAAAAAACATCAACATCAAAATACACCAGATAAAGAGAGAAACTGTAGAGCACCTGTGCTGTGCCGGCACCGGACTAAATTCTTACTACGTATTTCCTCATTTAATTGTCAAAACAACACTGAGTAGGCATTTTACAGATGTGGAAACTCAAGTTCAAAGATATTAAGCAAGTTGCCCAAATCATGAAAGAGAAACAAAACAAAACAAAACAAAACAAAAGGAGTCTTGAGGCCTGGGAGCTGGCCTGGCCCTATAAGCCAGCCCTGGTGTTGCCAGGTGCTGGCCTGGGATGCTCCTGTTGAGCACGAACAGTGTCTCGGCACAGCAGCATCAGGCAAGGCCACTCTGATAAAATACAACAAAGCCAAGACCGCTCATAACCTTGGGTGACCTCAAAATGTGAATATCGTCCAAACCACAAAAATGACCAAACAGCCACCACCAGTCGTGGCTAATGAATGACTGCTGCTTCTTGGCCAATCACAGCTTTAGCCTCACCGCAGCCTTCTTTCATTTTAGACAGGATTTGTGAAGATACGCCATAGAATTCTTCCTCTTCCTGACACCATCCACACCAGAGCTAAGTCCTGTTTCCTTAAACTCTCCCCCAAACCACCTGCAAGCCTGAATGCTGTGACTCCTTTCTAACACCCACTTACTGAGACGCCCCAGGGCTTCCTGGGCTGTGAGGACTCCCTCACTGCAACAAGCAACAAACCCAACTTTTCAACTCTAAGTGCACTCCTGCAGATCTTTGGAGGGCACTGAATGTCACATAGAGAATTAGTGCTAAGCCAAGATTTCTAAGCCTGAGCCATTAACCGTGCTTTGCTGATTTCATCAGGTTTTTTTTTTAATGTTTTATTTATTTCTGAGAGAGAGAGAGATACAGAATTGGAAGCAGGCTCCAGGCTCTGAGCTGGCTGTCAGCACAGAGCCCGACGCGGGGCGGAACCCACAAACCCGGGAGATCATGACCTGAGCTGAAGTCGGATGCTCAACCGACTGAGCCACACAGGCGCCCCCGTCAGTTTTTCTGATAGGATTAATTTTATAAAATATGAATAAGACTCATTTTATAAAAGAAAGTGTGCTCAAAAGGGTAGACCACAGTTATAGTCGAAGTGAAAATCAGTTATGGAACATGTTATTTCCTCACTATTCAGGGAAATGAGACGTTGCTGTACTTGTCTCATAGTTAACAACTTCAGCACATTTTGAATTATTTTTAGTTTTCTAAATAACAAAGTGGGATTGAGTCTATTAAAGCAGAGGTGCCATCTTTTTATATCCTCCTAGCTCACAGCCTAGTACCTGAGCTCATTTTATAAAAAGAGAAATTAAAGACAAGATTCTCTATCGCTTCTTTCTAAAAAATCAGTATGTGAAAGGGAAAAAAATGATGGTCACAGGACGGCATGAGCTTGATAAAGGAGTGAGGATGAGGCCAAAAAAAAAAAAGCTTTTGGGAAGTGGAGAGGGTAACAGAAGAGACAGGGTTTAAGAACAGAGAAGAACTCTCTGGTTCCCGTGAGGGTTCAAAGAGAACAAAAAGAAAAACACTGCTGGAAAACGCAAAACTTCGTCTTAAAGCAGGCGATCTATGGGACAGCAGCTGGGAGCCTGGGCCCTGTTTCTCAGATCAAGTCTAATTGCCTGCGCTCCACTTTTCCGCTGTTTCACTGATAGGAAGACCTCACTGGCGGTTGATTTTGACAATGATCAATTTACTCTACGTGTATTCAGCTGCTTCTCCGACCTCACAGCACTTCTTTCATTCCACTCTAATTCTCTGTCTGCCTCTAGAGGGCTGCGATCCCAAGCCCTCCATCCCTCTCCCTATCCTGTAGAACAGAGCCAACTCTCAGTGAGTGATGTTTCAAAACCCTCTGCAACGAACGCCTTTGTAGAAGCCGCCCCTCCTCGTTCCCTCTCAGGTGCAGATGAGAAGTGGGCGCCCAGAGAGTCCGCACCTGGAAGCCTAGGGAAGCCAGGGGAGCAGCTGTGATGTCATCCCGTCCCCGGCCTATGACACTCAGGGGGGCTTGGCCGCCTCCCCAAGCTCGGGGCCCAATTTCAGGCAGCCAGGGCATCGTTCAAGCCCAGAGACTCAACTCGTGCGCTCCGGCCTTCCTTTCCCGCACACACGCCCAGCAAACCCGGAAAGCGTCTGCACACCCGGGGGGAACGGGAGGACAAAGAATGAAGGAGTGGGGAGGAGGGGGACACAAGGTACCAGCCCTCGCAGCAGCCGGGGAAGGAGGAGGCAGCGGGGAAGGGGGGAGAGGGCTGGGAAGGGGCTGGGCGCCGCGGGGGCCAGGAATGGGGGCCAGCGACACGCAGTGCATCCCAGTGGCCAGTCGACGGGCAGCCGACCGACTCGTCTCCCTTCGGGGGTGCAGCAACAGCGGGGGGGGGGGTGTCCCAGAGAGAGGAGCCGCGGACTCGGCTCCCCGCAGCCGAACGCCCGCTGGGCGAGAGCCGGAGCGGAGCCCGCCGCACTCACCTGCCCGCGCCGCCGGGTCCCCGCAGCCGCGCACTCCGCGCCCGGCGCCGGACCGCGAGGATGAGCCCCGCGGGGCGGGCTGGGGGCGGGGGCTCGGCGGGAGGGGGCGGGCCGCCGGGACCTTTGCTCGGCGACCTCCCCGGCGCCGCGACACGCCAGCGGGACGGGACCAGGGCAGCTGGGCCGAGGGCCGCAGGGCCGGGGCGGGGCGGGGGCAGCGGGCGGCGCCCCGAGACCCGCCCGAAGGCCCGGAGTCGGCAGGTTCCCTCTCTTTGGATGACTCCGCCCTCGCGGGTTGCTGACGCCCCGGGGCTCCACTTTGGCCAGAGTCCCGGCCAGCTCTTCGGGATCCGAGGCCTGGGCGCACGGGAAACGCCTGGGCCTCATCAGAGCAGTGTGCTCGGCTTTCCTCCCCGAGGCCTCATCTCCCGCCCTCAGTCCCGTGAGGTTTGAAGCCTGCCCGGGTCCCCGCCACCAACACTGGGGTGCGGACTGGCACCGTGGCTTCACCGTTCCATTCGGCAAATCTGAGGCTGCTGTAGCCCGTGGGGAGCCCCTGATGTCTGTGCCTGGGAGTGTCCAGCTTTGTATGGTGCGACTGTGCCCACACTTGGTCCGGACATTATTCATAATTCATGCAACTATATTCTAAACTCCTTGAGGGCGGAGCGCAGCATCCCTCACTATATGCTCAATGAAGGAGAGAATCTGAGCATAGTTGGTGCTCAAAAATTGCCTGCGGATTGACTGACTGAAACATCATATCCCTTCAGTCGGTATTTACAGATCATCTTTTCTAAGCAGTACTCTGCTAGACTGAGAACAATGAATGAGAATAAGTTTTTTGTCCTTGGAGAACTTGGATTCACCAGTGTTGAGTTTGTTTCTGCCTTCTACACTCCTGGGAAAGAAGCAGGGCTTTCCCTTGGGCCCCCATATGTTCTAAGCATATCCCTAGATTGCAGTTACCCCACCTCCTTGTACTTAGTAAGACTCTTCCTAATATTCAAATCTAAAGTACAGGCAGTCCATCAATCCACAGGAACACTCCCTAGTTCCTTGCCTGCTTTATTTTTTAAAAATTTTGTTTATTATTTATGAGAGAGAGAGACGGCGTGGTAGAAAAGGGGCAGAGAGAGGGAGACACAGAATCTGGAGCAGGCTTCAAGTTCTCAGCTGTTAGCACAGAGCTGGACAGGGGGCTTCAACTCATGAACCATGACATCATGACCTGAGCTGAAGTTAGAGGCTTAACGACTGAGCCACCCAGGTGCCCCACCTGCTTTATTTTTCTCCTTTGCACTGATCATCATCTGATGGGCAATACACATCATACGTATTTCATGTATTATCTTTCTCTTCCTTAGAATGTTAGTTCATGAGACTACAGACTTTTGTCTGTTTTGTTTCACTATACCCCCACCTAGTACACAGAGTACCTGATGCATGGAAGATAGTAAATAGTTGTTAAATTAATTAATGCATCCTTTTGTTTGATTTCCCAACGAGACTATGGGGTCCTACCCATCTGTGCAGTGCCTGGCACAAGGTAGGAACACCATTAATGATAGTTGAATGAATGAGTGAATAGAAATGGTTGAGAGACCTGATCCCTGTCTTGCCAAACTAATAGGTATTAGAAGAAAAAAAGAATCTCTTGGCTGGATGCCAAGAGACTTTTCATCCATGCTATTGCTTCTCTGTGTTCAGAACCTTGTATGGTGGTGACTCTGGCTTGTTACCACACCTAGGTCCTTTAGCTTAAGAACATCCTTATAAACAGCATGTTCATGAAGTCCCCACAGAATGATTGCCAGCCCCTTCTAGATAGGTTACCACTTACAACTGAGACTGCATGAGCTTTCTGTTGCAACAGTTAGTTAGAGGCTTCAAATTCTCTTCACTCTTGTTCATTGCCTTTCAGTTAAAAGCCTAAGAAAGCCAGTAATAATATTAGCTGCTAACATTCATATGGCACTCTCTAGTTACTGGCACAAAACATTGTTCTGAGTTCATTGCATGCATTGACTGACTCATTTAATCCTCACAGCAACTGGTTGGGAGTCCAAGTTAGCAATGAGAACGTTGAGGCACTAGCCAGGAAGCTCACCTAGCTGGGAAGAAACAGCCAAGATTTAAATCCAGATCATTTGATACCCTCTGAATTTCTTTTTTTGTAATTGAGATATAACTGGCATGTAACATTGTATACATTTAAGGTATACAATATGTTGATTTGGTATGCTTTTGTATTGATAAAATTCATTAATGGGCTATCTTGTATAAATGAACATATTAGTTATCCAGGTCTGTATGGTTGCCATAACTACTTCTAGTTCTTTGGGAGTCATTTTTGGAGAAACCTGGAGTCTCTTAGATAAATAGCCACTATGGAAGAGAAAGAACAAACACAGGCTTTGCATCAGACAGATATGGGTGAAATCCAACCTACTACTTACCAACTGAGTGACAGGAGGCAAATTTCCTACTTCCTGTGTAAAAAATGACTTACAGTATTGTCATGAGATTAAAAGAGAAAATCTGTAAAAAGCACTCAGCCCATAGTAATCCATCAGTAATAGTTAGTTTCCTTTTCTTTATTAATTACTTTCTAGTTAATGCCACTTTTAAATTGAGTCTAAAATTTTTCACCTATGTATAATTTTGTCTTTTACCATATTGACTGCTTCCCAGAGGAAAGCATAGCTACTAACATAAATTAACAGAAAACTTGGCATACATTGATAGGTATTTTTAAACCAATTTATCTCCCTGAATCCCAAAAGTGTTTTTACTGGAGACTGTAATGCCAACCCATATTACCAATTACTGCTTTAAAATAAAAAGCTTTATGAAGGGTTGAATATAGGCCCCAAATTAACAGCCTGTTTCTTTCAGGGTCTCCACCATCTCTTTGTACAATTGCAAGGCATAGATACGGACAGGAGAAAAGTGAAACTTACGTGGTGGCCAGCAGGTAACTAGCCAAAATTATCAAGATTTGAAGCCTCAGTGCAAATACTATTGGACAAATAAATAAAATAATTTGTTGTTCAAATTATAATTTGCTTCATGACAAACTACCCTAAAACTTAATGACTTAAAACCACCACCATTTTATACATCTCAGGATTTTGCAGGTCAAAACATTGGGCAGGGCTCAGCTGAATTATTCTTCAGTTCCACATGGCACTGACCACGATAACTCAGCAGAATTTAGCTAGTGAAGGACCTACTCTGGCAGGTCCACGATGGCTTTACCCACAGGTCTAATGCCTTGGCAGGGATGGCCGGAAGGCAGCACTCAGCTGGGATTATCAAGCATATCTCCTTACATGTGGTCTCTTTAGCATGGTGGTCTCAAGGAAATTAGACTTCTTATATGGAGGCTCGGGGCTCCAAAAGTGAGTTGTTCCAAGAAACAAGGCAGAAGCTATGTTTTATGACAGCCTCTGAAGACCTGGAATGCAACTTCCACAACATCCTACTGTTGAAGCCAGCCTAGATTCATAGAGAGGGCAGTTATACTTTACCTTTCAATGGGAGAAACAGTGAAGAATTTCCAGACACCTTCAATATATCATGCTTGTTTTTATGAAAGAGAATGGCATTGGGGCACCTGGATGGCTCAGTCAGTTGGGAGTCCGACTTAAGCTCAGGTCATGATTTCGTGGTTTGTGAGTTTGAGCTCCACATCAGGCTCTGTGCTGACAGCTCAGAGCCTGGAGCCTGCTTCGAATTCTGTGTCTCATTCTCTCTCTGCCCCTCCCCCCACTTGTGCTGTCTCTGAAAAATAAATAAATATAAAAAAAATTTTTTAAGAAAAAGAAAGACATTAAATAAACAAAGTTAGTAAAACTCCTATATTTTTGTCTATTATTCATATATCCTTGTCAGCATTAAGGATATTTGCAATGAAGACCAAGAATCATTCACCAGATGTCAGGTTTATAGAAACATTCAAGAATGGTGCAATTCAGGGGCCCCTCGGTGACTCAGTCAGTTAAGCCTCCAACTTCGGCTCAGGTCATAATCTCAAGGTTTGTGGGTTCAAGCCCCGCATTGGGCTCTGTGCTGACAGCTAGCTCAGAGCCTGGAGCCTGCTTCCGATCTTGTGTCTCCCTCTCTCTTTGATCCTCCCCTCCTCACGCTGCCTCTATCTCTCTCTCTCTCAGAAATAACTAAAATGTTAAAAATTAAAAAAAAAGAATGGCACAATTCAGAGTTGTACGAGCTTTTCTCATCCCATTATCATTGTTCTTAAAGATTGTCCAGCGTCTAAGTCAGCTACACCCAGGATAGTGAAAGGCAAAGTCCATGCACCCAATATTTTGTTAATTTAACAAATATTTGTTAAGGATGTGCCTATATGCCCAGCCCTATATCAGATACTGGGGATATAATGGTAAGAGAGGGAAATGTAGTTCATGCCCTATTAGCCTGGGAATATATCTGGGAAGGCAGACAGAAAAGCAATAAGGATAAAAGATGAGAAGTTCAATGATCAGGTACCATGGGAAGGCTTGACGAGACCATCTAACATGGTGGAGGAAGAAAGGTCACTGGGTCAAGTAAAGTCAGGTAGGATAAGCTGAGCAAATAAATCCCCAAGTGATAATGGCTCAAAATACTAGTAGCTTTTTTTTTTTTTGGTCAGTGAACAATTGAAGATAGTTCCAGAGTATGGGCAGTGGCAGTAGAGGAGGGTAGTCTCTGTTCCTTCAGAAACCAGACTGGGCTAGGTGCTGCCATTTTCAGCTCAATGTTGCCCACATTGCCTGGGCACAGACATCTCCCGCAGGCAGAGAAGGAAAGCACCTTGGAGGCTCTCTCACGGAATGTGTTTCATGGGCCTGGCCCTTTGACGTTCCTTGTTTTGGCCAGAAATTAGTCCTGGGGTCCCTCTGACCACAAGGGAGGCAGAAAACGTAGTCTTTGTGCCCAGGACGAAAAGAGGCAGTTGGTTTCCAAGAGACTCCACTTCTAAGTGCCTTTGGAGGACAAACCAGTGTTGGCCATGATCCTAGTTTCTAGAAAGAATCCTAATAAGGCCAACCCAGACAGCTAAGTAAACCATTTTTAGTTTTGGTAACTTACTTTCAGATTATACAACACGTACTATGCAAAAAATAAATAAATAAATAAAATCAAATCAAATCTTTATTAATCCTTCATCTCGTTTAAGGGATATCTAAGAAACAGGGATAAAATGATGGTAAAGTGGGTGAGGGGGCACTTGCATCTTCAACAGTTATTACTGATAAAACTTCTCTGAGTTTTAATTGAAGAGGGAGCATGGGAGTTGTATACACATTTTTTTGTTTGGTAAGGTTCTTAAAAAGGCTAATTACAATGGAAAAAGCAATTTGGCAAGAAAAAAGTGATCTTGGCATCTGACTCAATCTTGACTGATTGTGAGAAACACAAGTACAATAAATTTGTTAGTCTGAACAATGGAAGAGAAAATAGCTCCAGAAGTTCAGCCCCTGCCACTTCTGGGCACCTTTGACACCATGAAAGATTTTTTACTTTGTTTCAAAGTGTTGGTAGAGGTGTATCTTTTTTTCCTAACAGTCTGCTTTGAAAGCTTCAAGCTTCATTTCCCCCCCAGTTTTCTCTAAGGAATTAGATGGCCAATAGGACATAGCTACTCAGGCACCTCCCAGCTCAAGTAGGGCTCACTTTCTGAAAGTAAATCCATCTTCCTCTGTTACCATTCTTATAGTAAAACAATGAAGACATCAGGGGCACCTGGGTGGCTCAGTTGGTTGAGTGTCTGACTTTGGCTCAGGTCATGATCTTGTGGTTTGTGAATCTGAGCCCCAAGTCCGTGCGGGTAAGCTCAGAGCCTGGAGCCTACTTCAGATTCTGTGTCTCCCTCCCTCTCCTCCTTCCCTCCCTCCCTCCCCTCCTCCTCCTCCTCCTCCTTCTTCTTCTCTCTCTCTCTCTCTCAAAAATAAACAAACATTCTTAAAAGAGTGAAAATATCAACACTGATGGTTAATTTTATGTGTCAACTTGACTGGGCTAAGGGATGTCTAGAGAGAGCTGGTAAAACATTTCTGGGTGTGTCTGTGAGGGTATTTCTGGAAGAGATTAGAATTTGAATCTGTTAGGCTGAAGAAAGCAGATGATCTCATCAATGCAGGTGGGCATCAGCTAAGCCCTCCAGGCCCTGAACAGAACACAAAGCGGGAGGAAGGGTGAATTTGCTCTCTCTGAGTTGGGACATCCATCTTCTTCCCTCAGACACTCGTTTTCCTGAGTCTCCAACCCTCAGACTCTTATTACACCGCTGGCTTCCCTGGTTCTCTAGCTCACAGACTGCCGACTGTGGGACCCTCATTCTCAGTAATCATGTGAATCAGTTCCTAAAATAAATCTCCTCATATGTAGATATAATCCAGATGTCTATATATAGAATAAAACAGAACCATTAGGATATAACTATATACATCTGTAGTTCCATAGAGATATATAGAAAATTTGTCCCAAAATTTTTCTATGTCTATACAGATATATCTATATATTTATGTCGATATACAGTTGACCCTTGGACATGGGTTTATACTGGGTGAGTCCACTGATATACAGATTTTTTTTCAATAAATATATATTTGGTACTATAAATTTTATCTTTCTTATGATTTTCTTAACATTTTCTGTAGCTTATTTTATTGTGAGAATACAATAATACATAATAATACATAATACATATATAAAATGTATATTAATCAACTGTTTATGTTTTTGGAAGGGCTTCCAGTCAATAGTAGGCTATTAGTAGTTAAGTCTTGGGAGATTCAAAAGTTATATGAAGATTTTTGTGCGAGGGGTGGGTATCCCTAACCCTCCTCCACCTCTCCCAGGCTGCTCAAGGGTCAGCTGTATTCTATTGGTTCTGTTTCTCTGGAGACTTCTAACACACATACCCAAACCCAATCAAACAAGCATATCCCACTGTCAGTCTGGACAGCCAATTAAGAAGCTCAGAACTATTAGAGAATTGACTTGCTGAAAAAGCTTTTAAAAGAACCCAGTAATTCTGATTTGGGAGGTGAAGTCATGTGGATATGTGTTTTGACCAGGACTTTGCAGAAAAGGATCCAGATCATTCAAACAAGCGTGCTCACAAGCTCCCATATGTCTTCTATCTCCCTGCATATCAGAAACGGCCTGCCTGCGCAAGGGTAATGCCAAACATTCTAACGATGATCAGCCTCACATTCTAGAGTTAGAAATAGGCCAGAATGCAAATATCCCGGGGGAATTCACCCTGAATCAATCACATAAGACATAAATATTGATACAGAGTCTTTCTGAATAGCAGGGTTTGATCAAGAAGTTGAAGGATACATGGAAGGCTTAGGAAAAGGACACCACTATTTATTTCACAGCTTTACTGCTTGTAGCTTAGTTAGAATGGTGGGCACCAGGTTAGATATGTATCATCGCTACATCCTTTGAAGGCTGACTTTGTGTCCAGCATGGTGTCTTATGTAAATTATTTCATTATGACTTTGTACAACTCCATAAAATATTATTATCCCTATTTCATCGATAAAAAAAAAAAGCTGAATCCTAGAGAGGTGGCCTGCAAGTCTGGCACAGTGGACACTAGGATGTAACCTCAGGTCTGAGCCTAAGCCCTAACTTTGGACAGCTACCTAATAAGTGAATTTGGAGGAAAAGTCAAACATTTAAACACAGTACTGAAAGTTCACCTTCAGCTTGATTTTTTGATTGATTAAATTGCTTGATTAATCAATCAAAACAGCGTATTACTTTTGTTCCTAAAAGTTCTCTGGAATACTCACTCCTAAGACAACCCCTGGAGGCCAGTCTAGTGATTTCTGTTGCCTGATATTAAAATGTAGTATTTTTTTATGTTTTCTAGAAATCTCTTCTTCTAGGAAAGTGGGAAAACCAGCTCTTCTGGCTTTGGCTGAAGTTTTAAGGGAGGGAGAAGTTGCAGGACCTTCCTTTTGTTTCTTTTAAAGTTTTTGTTATTTCTTCTAAAACTGCCATATAATGGTCAATGTAGGGCTAAGAAATCTGGGATAAAACTAAGTTTAAAATCTTTTATTATCCATAATATCTATAAGAACCTAAAACATTTTCTGAGATCATGATATTAGAGGCTGAGTTTTCCTCTTTTATGTCTTGTCTGATAATTATCTATGATTAGAAAGTCCAGAAAAAATGTTTTTTGATGACTCTCAGGCATGTTTGTATAATAATTATTATTTATACACTTTATTAAATGCCATCTGCTTTTGCTTTATTAATGTTTTATTAAGGACCATCTGGCAGTTGCTACAGATGATATAGGCTCTCCAATGAGTAGGTTCTCACCTGTGAATATATTATCAAGTGTCATGATTAGCAAAACAGAGATTAAACTGGGGAGAGGAAGGAACAGGAGACCAGGACACACCTGTCCCTAGGCTGCCCCAAGCTGGTCTTGTGGACAGAACGGTCCTTCTACCTCTCTGGGCCATGAGTTTTTTCTTAAAACTGAAGGTTGGACTTAGTCTCTGAGATCACTTCAAAATTTAAAGAAGTATAATGCAGTGCTGTGGCCCAAAAACCCAGGAACACAGGAGAGGGGATTCTTTAGGGTTGGGGGGTGTGGGTGGGGTTCTGGTAAACCCTTCCTGGCTGTGGCCTGGGACCTAATGAATATGGATGGGTGCGGAGAGGGAAGAGCAGAAGCAAGCAGGTGCAGCATTATGTAAACTTTGGGGCAGGAGAGGGGATCTGAGACTGGAAAGAGAGGCAGAGAGCAGATTGGGGAGGCCTTTACCTAGTAAGAGGAATTGTCAGTTGGATCTTTACCACCGTTTTCCCCTTTCTTGACCTTGACTGTCTTTAGTCCTTAGGAACCATTCAGATAGGTTTATAAAGCCAAACAGATTGGGCTCTTGAGTGGGTTAAATATTACCCTTAAGACAGAGTTTTCCAAATGGTACAGCATGCGGGTCATGAATGGACCTAGATATTGAGGCCTTCAGCCCTTGAGATGAGTCACTGGCTGGTTATCACATAGCTGATTTTCTATGTGTGCCACGGTATGGTCTAGCCTGGGAGGACTACCCTGAATTAATGTGGTCCATCAAATTAATTTGCTTAACAAATGTTTTTCATCAGCATAAATAGCATTTATATTAAATTGCATCATTGCTTGTATCACTATAAAAGCAATTGTACAATTGTACAATATATTAAATTGTATCATAGACTGAATATTTGTATCTCACCCCAAAATTCGTCTACTGAAACCTAATTTCCAGTGTAACGGTATTTGGAATTGGGGCCGATGGGGCCATCAGGGAAGATTAGCTATAAGAGCAGAGCCCTCTTAACTGGGATTCGGGCCCTCACAAAAGAGACAGCACAGAGCTCTCTTCCCCTTCTGCCATGTGAACCATGAAATGGGCCCTTACTAGATAACAAATCAGCCTTGATCTTGGATTTTCTAGCCTCTAGAACTGTTAGAAATAAATCCGATTGTTTATAACCTGATATTTTGTTATAGCAGCCCAAATGAACCAAGACAATTATATTAAGTTGTGTTATATATTATGTTAATTAAGTGAATGAGTGAAAATAGAGAAAATTCACTCAACATACACATTCATTGAGGCCCTAGTATGTGCCAGGCCTTAAATTAGGCATTAGTCATACAGCTATGAACTGTGGGGAAATAGCTTCAAGGATTCCTTATACTTACATGAACGGGTTAGAGAAAGGCTTAGGGCAGAAAGCCGCCACCACGGGGTGAAAGCACCCAAGGATAGTCATTAAGTATAAAAAAGCTTAGGGTAGAAAGCCACCACCATGGGGTGAAAGCGCCCGAGGTTAGCTAGCGAGATATTATAATGGGATCACGAGTAACTTGTATCACCTGCAGGAAATTACTTTCTATCTGGTGCCAATATACTATTGTGCTTTGATCACAAACTCCACTTGCCCCCCAGGCCCTTTGCTTCTTACACACACACAAGTTAACGATTACTGTCTGTTTTCTTCACATTCACCACATGTGTAAGATATTGTTTTCTTCACGTTCACCATGTGTATAAGACCTTGAGCACTCAATCAATACAGAGACAAAACCCCTGTTTGGAGCACTTGTCTCCTTCTGGACATTAGCCTCTCTTGTACCAATTCTGCGTCTGCTCTCTTGCTGGACGAGAGAGAACTCCAGACTAATAGTCTGCGACAGTGAACAACAGATAAGAACAGACTAAAACCCCTGCTCTAATAAGAGCTCATATTCTAATGGGTGAAATGACAATAAACAGGAAAATTGAGAAAATGCACTTCCAGTTTCCAGTTTGGCTTAGATGTCACCACTCTGTCCTCACAATAAGTAAAAAGTTGAATAAAGCGAAAAATCAACAACTACTTAGATCTGTTAGAGAAGTGAGATCACAGGGCAAACAGCTGTCTTGGAGACAGACAGGCACATACAGAGATCACAACCTACCAGCAGAGCCTCTGCAGAAGACAGTGCCAGGGTAGGAAAACCTGGACTAGAATTGATGAATTACTGGACGCTCACAGTGGACAAGTCTAAGAACTAAAAACCTTCCATACTTTTGTGAGTTTTACATCTCGGACCTCTACCAGGTTCTCACAGTGAATACTGAAGAAAAATCTTCTGCTTCCAGCAGGGAAAGGAGAAAAGTAACCATCTAAAAATATACCGGTGCACCCTGTCCTTGTTAACACCTTAACTGTCTTCAAGAGAAACTATTTCTCCAAAGTCTAATCTGTTGAGGTTTATCAGAGCCTAATGACCTGGGGAGAGGAGAAATACCCAATTTCAATCCCTCTAGCCATCCTGCCCCACCTCAAGGGGTAAGGATCTGGGAAGCTCTTGTGAATTTCACAGCCCATGTGCACCGGCCCACTAAAAGACTGAGATCTAATCAGAGGTATCTAACGCTTGCCCTTGACCACACCTTACCACCACATCACTAAAGGCCTATTGACCACAGTTTCTTTATCCAACACATAATGTCCAGTTTTTTAAAAAAATTTAATGTTTGTTTATTTTTGAGAGAGAGAGAGAAAGAGAGAGAGAGATGGCGAGTGGGTGAGGGGCAGAAAGAGAGGGAGAGAGAGAATCTGAAGCAGACTCCAGGCTCCGAGCTGTCAGCACAGAGCCTGACATGGGGCTGGAACTCACAAACTGTGAGATCATGACCTGAGCTGAAGTTGGACACTTAACCAACTGAGCCACCCAGGCGCCCCCATAATGCCCAGTTTTAAACAAAAAAAACGCGAGGCATACTAAGAGGCAAAAAATGCCCCACAGACTGAAGAGACAGTGCAGGCATCAGAATCAGACTCAAATATGGCAGGGGAATTTGTACTATAAGACCAGGAATTTTAAATAACTGTGTGGGGTGCCTGGGTGGTTCAGTTGGTTGAGTGCATGACTTTGGCTCAGATTATGGGTTCTCTTGTTATGGGTTCAAGCCCCATGTCGGGCTTTGTGCTGACAGCGCAGAGCCTGCTTCAGATTCTCTCCCCCCTCTCTCTCTAACCACCTCCCTCTTTCTTTCTCTCTCTCTCAAAAATAAATATTCAAAAAATAAAACAACTATGCTGAGGGTTCCAATGAAGAAAAGTAGAAAACATTCAATAGCAGATGCATAATTATGAGTTAAGAAGAAATATTTAGTCTTTGTCCCTGGATGCTGGTACAGAGCTCCTAAAACTCTTGGAATCTCCTGAGCAATGAGTGCCTCTAGTGTGTTAATGAAATGACTCTTGGTTGAGGGGCTCCTACGTAGCTTCAGGAAGAGAGCTGGTCACCAGAAAAACCATACCATGTGGTTAAAGGGATGGAAAATTCAGTCCCACTCATGATCTCTGGGGATGAGAGAGGGACTAGAGATCATGTCAATCACCAGCAGCCGATGGTTTAATTATGCCTCTGCAATGGAACTTCCATAAAACCCAATGAGCAACGGGGTTTGAAGAGCTTCCAGGTTGGTGAACACACTGAGGTGCCAAGAGGGTGGCACTTTGGCAAGCATGGAGGCTGAGGGCCCCTCAGTCCATACCTGGTCCTATGTGTCTCTTCCCTTTTTCTAAAAAAAAAAAATATCTTAACATTTATTTATTTTTGAGAGACAGAGCATGAGCAGAGGAAGGGCAGAGAGAGAGGGAGACACAGAATCTGAAACAGGCTCCAGGCTCTGAGCCATCAGCACAGAGCCCAACGGGGGACTCGAACTCCCAAACCGTGAGATCACGACCTGAGCCAAAGTTGGCCTAACAGACTGAGCCACCCAGCACCCCATGTCTCTTCCCTTTGAATGTTCCTGAGTGGTATCCTTTATTACAAACTGGTAATAGTAACTAAGGTGCTTTTCTGACTTCTGTGAGTTGTTCTAGTGAATTATCAAAACTGAGGAAGGATTTGTGGGGATCCCCAAATTTATGGCCAAGTCAAACAAAAGTATGGGTAGCCTGGTAATGGAATACTTGTAACTAGTTTCTGCAGTGGGGACAGTCTTGTGGGACTGAGCCCTTAACCTATGGGATCTGTGCTAACTCTGGGAGTTGGTGTCAAAATTGAACTGAATCTCAGGACCCACTTGGTGTTGAAGAACTAACTGGTGAATTGGTTGGGGCTAGAAAATAATCCATAAAGAAACTGAGAGTGATGTAAGCAAAGAGATGGAGGCTCTGAGAAAGAATTAAAAATACTAGAGATCAAAAAGATTGTGACTGAGATGAAGAATGCATTTGATAGGCTAATAAGATGGACACAGCTGAGGAAAGAATCTCTGAGCTTAAGGATATGTCAACAGAAACTTCTGAGACTAAAAAAGCACAGAAGAGAAAGACTGAAAAAAAAAAAAAAAGGAACTGAATATCCAAGGGCTGTAGAACAATGGCAAAAGGTATAACATATATGAAAATACCAAAGGGACAAGAGAGAGGATCAGAAGAAATACTTGAAACAGTAATGACTGAGAATTTCCCTAAATTAATGTCAGACACCAAACCACAGGTCCAGGAAGCCCAGAGAACATCAAGCAGGACAAATACCAAAAATAGAAAAAGAAAAAAGAAACTTAAAAAAAAAACACAAAAATTAAGCAAAAGACAAAAACTCAAAACCAAACAAAACTACACCTGAGCACAGCAAACTCAAACTGCAGAAAACCGAAGAAAGAAAACAATCCTGGAAGGAGAAAACAAAGCAAGGTAGGTAGTGGCAGATGGTAATGAAGAAAAAATTAAGAGATGACTAAGAAATTATACGTGGAGGAAGGAGAAAGGTTTGCAATTTTCCATACAATGGCCTCCGAAAGCCTCCCTGGAATGGAGACCTTTTAGTCAAATTAACTGTGAGCTTTTGAATTCATGGACACATTAATAATACTTTGGCTTAGGGGCCCCTGGGTGGCTTAGCTGAGCATCAGACTCTTGATTTCAGGGTTGTGGGATTAAGCTCCACATCGGGATCTGTGCTGAGCGCGTGGAACCTGCTTAAGACTCTGTCTCTCCTTCTGCCCCTCTCCTCCCACTTGCGTGCTCTCAATCTCTCTAAAACATCAAAATAAATAAATAAATAATAATAATAATGCTTCGGTTTATTTGGAGGCTCTAACAGGCCCCTTGGTGCAGTTGGAGGAGTGTAACTAGGCTGGTATCCTGGTTCTTACAGACTGTGTGACCTTGGGCAAGTTACCTGACTTTCTGGGCCTCCAGACCACGTCTGCAGCTGAGCTCCTTTCTACAGGACCTAGATCTGCAAAGACCACTGTGTCCCCAGCTCCTTGTTGACTGCCCCTTGCTTATCTTCAGGTCTCAGCTTAAACTTAACTTTCCTTTGGCAGCATTCCCTGACCCACAGCTTTAATAAGGTCTCTCTTAATTATTCTCACATCTTTCTTCCTAGTAATTTTCTTAATTGCAATTATTTGATTGGTGTGTAACTATTTCATGTCCGTTTTTCCTGCTAGACCGTAAGCTCGGTAAGAGGGAGAGCCATGCCTACCTCTGCCTACTCCTACGTCCCCAGAACCTCAAAGAATGTCTAGCACAGAGCTCGCACTCAACAAACAGATTTTGAATGCATAAATGAATGAATGAACAATCAAGTGGCTGTTGCCTAGAGATAACTCTAGGGTTGAGCAAATGACACAGTTAAGCAATTGGCATCTATCTGGTATCTGATAAATGATAGCTGTTGAGTTCATGGATGTGTTTCTCATCCAGTGCTAGTAGTTCCCATGACTAACTTGGTTTTATGTCTTTGCAAAGGCTGTTGGGATTGTAAGCCTGGGTTTCCATATAGTTCAGTTATTTTTCAAAAATCTAGGTCACTAGAATTTAGAGAGTGGTTTTTTCTGGTTTGTTGCCTCCTTCTGTATGCTAATGCGTCTTATTAAAAAAGAAAGGCCATGAGAAGAGACTTAATCTTAGAAGATGAAGGATCCAATAGCCAGAGACTTGGGCTCTTTCAAACAATAAAACAACCAATAATATTCAAGAACCTGGGGGATGAGATGAGGCAGGTTAGGTCACAGGATTGAATTGTTGCAAGATACCATGCTCTTGAACCCTGAACTGCCTTTGTAGTCTGGTCGGCTACAGTCAGCCCCAGTGTGCAAGACAGCACACAGCAAGAGATTAAACTTTTCTTTCCTCACCTCCATTTCTGAAGAGCTTGTCTTGAGTCCCCTGGAAGCCCATCACTAATAATAAAAACATTTTTCAGGGCACCTGTGTGGCTCAGTCGATTAAGCCTCTGACTCTTGATCTCAGCTCAGATCATGGTCTCATGGTTTGTGAGTTTGAGCCCTGTGTCAGTCTCTAAGCTGGCATCCTTACTTGGAATTCTCTCTCTCTCTCCTCCTCCCCTCCCTGGTTGCATGTACTCGCTCTCTCTCTCTCTCAAAATAAATAAACATTTTAAACAATTTTTTCATCTTTCTTTATAAACTGAATTCCTTTCGGGTATGTATAAGTTCTTGAGTATAAACAAACTCAATGTTTAGTTTTACATCACTGTTTATATCATTTGGGCTATAATTCTGTTTTATGATTTAGACATCTCAAGTTATATAGCCAGTATTGAAGCACATTGAAAAAAATTAAGTTTGATAGCTTAAGATAAAGTGCTATTATTTTTCTTTCACATTTTAGTGCACATCATAAATCCATATATCTATGGCCTTCATTGTAATATAGCTTATGACTAATTCATTTTAATTGTGTTCTGCCATTTACTGATTTGTTATTGGTTCTTGTTTTCATATGGTTTATGAAGACTCTCAGCTTCAGATATATTATGCAGATCTAAAGAATTTTTAAGACTATCATAGTCATATTGTAATTTGTCAGCATAACTCCCTCCCTCGACCACCTTTAAAAGTTAAAAGCTTTAGCAGCCTTTCTGTTCCTTCTGAAATAGTGATGGTGTGGGCCCTCGGGTTTTACAGAGCCAGACAATATACAGATAATAAACAGATAATAACATCTTGTGGAAGAAACTCTTCCTAGAATCGGGTACACTCCTTCTGAGTTGGTATAACTCCCTTTGTCAGCTGTGGAAAGCTCTGTGACTCCCACTTCCTGGGGTTACTGGAATTCTCGAATGCCACAGCCACAACTCTTGTTCCCAATGCAATCACCCCCTTGACTTTTCTTCATGGTTTCTGGTCTCTTTTTATCTTTATTTATTTATTTATTTTATTTATTTTCGAGAGAGAGAGAGAGAGTGCAAGCACGAGTGGGGGAGGGGCAGAGAGAGACAAGAGAATCCCAAGCAGGTTCCATGCTGACACCACAGGGCTCAAGCCCTTGAATGGTGAGACCATGACCTGAACTGAAATCAAGAGTGAGCACCTAACCCACTGAGCCACCCACCCCACCCCATTTTATCTTTTAATTTCCCTGTGTTTACATAGTTGTGTGCCTCACAGATGCACAAACCTCTTGGGAAAGTATGTGGGGTCTAGGTTATAAACAAATCATTCTGCTTTGTTTTTTTTGTTTTTTAATGTTTATTTATGTATTTTTGAGAGAGAGTGTGCACAGAGGAGGGACAGAGAAAGGGAATCCTAAGCAGGCTCTGCACTGTGAGTGCAGAGCCCAACATGGGGCTTGAACTCACAAACTGTGAGATCATGACCTGAGCCAAAATCAAGAGCCAGTGGCTTGGCCAACTGAGCCACCCAGATGCCTCCATCCTGCTTTCTTTAGGAGGAGAGTACGCTGTCCTTCTGAAAGACTCTTGTCTTACAGCAGTCTGAGTAACGAGGGGGTTCCAGGCACTGTCCATCCCCTGTCTCCCCCATAGCTCCACCATGACTTCTCCAAGGATGCCATCTCTTTGCAAGTCATTTCCTGGTCGCATCACTCATTTGCTGCTTAACACAAACAACACCGTGGTCACTTGCTGGACTTTTTAAATAAGTCATATTTCACCTGGAACCCTCAAGCCAGAACCAGGAGCTTCCAAAGTTTTCATGCACTTCCCAGGATTTCAATCTCATCCTCACATCTGGCTCTAGGATCCTGGATCTGAACTTGCTTATGCTTACCTGTCTTTGGAGGGGAGATCCAGTTGTGGAAGTCAGTCTGTGTCTTTCATTTACACAAACACCACCCCGCAAGGCATGTGTGTGGAAGATGTTACTAAAGGCTTAGGGAAATAAGAAGAATTTACAAGAAAATAAAACTAGAAACTACAAATTATGCAATAGTGGCCCTGGTATTTTGCTATCTTTGTGGTTTTTCTTCTGCCAAGCCATACTCTTGGAGTGTCATGGTGTTTTTTCAAATTAATTTTCCCAATGAAGACAACTCGTCCAAGTGGAATTCTAATACCAGGTTTTATGGTAATTGTTCTCTCATTCTGTTACACAATATTGTATGGACACATTATCTTCTTGCCTCTATTTTAAGTCTAGAAGGTAAAGACCTTCTTTCAACTTTCCTAATAACTCAGGAAAAGGGAAGGGCATGAATAACGGCCACCTACTGTGTGTCAGGCAGCCTGCTGGATACTGTTTTATACAGTGTTTTATTTACTTCTTATCTTCATTTCACTGGCTTGAAAACCAAGGCTCAGAGATTTAAAAATTCACCTAAACATCACATTGTTTAGAATGCAAAATTGATACATTTTGTGAAACACCTAGAAATCCATGATTCTTCAAGCTTGCAAAGTGTTGCTCAAGGTTGCTTCCCCCTCCCTCCACTGACCCCAACCTTCCTCTTGGGATCTCTGTTAAGGATGCCTAGTGGCAAGAAAGAGCTCCTGGGTGCTGGCCATGTTGGTCGTGGTGATTAATCTTACATGACTAATAGAGTGGTCATGGTGGTGGTGTTTTGGAGAAAAGAGAAGTGTCAGAAATGGGAAAGATGGTCTGAGTCAGATTTTGTCTCTCACTGTGAGCCAGTTTCTGAGTTTAACTGTTGTTTGTTTTAAGTTATTATTTTGAAAAATATCAAACCTTGGGGTGTCTGGCTGGATCAGGCAGTAGAGCACACGGCTCTTGCTCTCTGGGTGGTAAGGTGGGTGTAAAGCCCACTTAAAAAAAATGTCTATCTCTATAAAAAAAGAATAGTATAATAAATCCCCATATCCATCATCCAGCTTTGATAATAACCAACTCATGGACAATTTTGTTTCATCTATATCCACCCCCATCCCCTCCCCACCACCTCCATTTTATTTTAAAGCAAATCCTTGTTTTCATTTGATAACCATGTCTTCACCACCTCACCAAGATTTGCTTTATGTCATTAAAGATTTCAATTAAAAGCAAAGCCTTGGAGGGGGGGTGGCCTGGGTGGCTCAGTTGGTTAATTGTCCAACTTCAGCTCAGGCCATGATCTCGCGGTTCGTGGGTTGGATCCCCACATCGGGCTCTGTGCTGACAGTTAGCTCAGGGCCTGGAGCCTATTTCAGATTCTGTGTCTCCCTCTCTCTCTGACTCTCCCCTGCTCATGGTCTCTCTCTCTCTCTCTCTCTCTCAGAAATAAATAAAACAAGCACAGCAAAGGAAACAACCTACAAAACTAATAGGCAACCGACAGAATGGGAAAAGATAGTTGCAAATGACATATCAGATAAAGGGTTAATATCCAGAATCTATAAGGAACTCACCAAACTCCACACCCAAAAAACAAACAACCCAGTGAAGAAATGGGCAGAAGATATGAACAGACACTTCTCCAAAGAGGACATCCAGATGGCCAACAGACACATGAAACGATGCTCAGCATCCCTCCTCATCAGGGAAATACAAATCAAAACCACACTGAGATACCACCTCACGCCAGTCAGAGTGGCTAAAATGAGCAAATCAGAGAACTCTAGATGCTGGCGAGGATGTGGAGAAACGGGCACCCTCCTACACTGTTGGTGGGAATGTAAACTGGTACAGCCCCTCTGGAAAACAGTGTGGAGGTTCCTCAGGAAACTAACAATAGAACTCCCTTATGACCCAGCAATAGCACTGCTAGGAATTTACCCAAGGGATACAGAAATGCTGAGGCATAGGAGCACATGTACCCCAATGTTCATAGCAGCACTCTCCACAATAGCTAAAACATGGAAAGAGCCTAAGTGTCCATCAACAGATGAATGGATCAAGAAGATGTGGTTTATCTATACCATGGAATACTACATGGCAATGAGAAACAATGAAATCTGGCCATGTGTAGCAACATGGATGGACCTTGAGGGTGTTATGCTGAGCGAAATAAGTCAGGCAGAGAAGGACAAATATCATATGTTTGCACGTATAGGAGGATTAGGAGGAACTTGACGGAGGAACAAGGGGGAGAAGAAGGGCGGAAATGGTGGGGGAAAGGGAGAGAGGCAAACCATGAGAGACTCTTGAATGCTGACAAAAACTGAGGACTGATGGATGTGGGGGGGAGGGGGGGATGGGCATGGAGGAGGACACTTGTGGGGATGAGCACTGGGTGTTATGTGGAAACTAATTGGACAATAAACTATTTGTAAAATAAAATAAAATAAAATTGCAAAAAAAAAGAAATAAATAAAACATTAAAAAAAAATTTTTTTTAAAGCAAAGCCTTGGGGCTCCCGGGTGGCTCAGTAGGTCAAGCGTCTGACTCTTATTTTTGGCTCAGGTTGTGATCTCACGGTTTGTGAGTTCGAGCCCCATCTTGGGTTCTGTGCTGATTGCATGGAGCCTGCTTGGAATTCTCTCTCCTTCTCTCAAAATAAATAAATAAACTTAATAAAGAAGTAAAGCCTTAATGGACTGCCTCAATTGAAACCTCCTAGAGCAGATATAACCTGCCATTACACAAAGGAACCCACTAGAAACATGCTTTGTCAGCTTAACGCTGGCATGTCTTTACCATTTCTTAGGTCACTATTCTCACCTTCTGTCCCAAAGATCATTTACTTCCCAAGCCAATCTGATGCAAACTGTGTTCTTTTATTTCTTAAAAGACCGCAGATTTATTTATTTGTGTGATACAGAAATGTGTACAATAGAAGTAGTAGTAAAAAGTGAAAAGTGATATGCCAAAACATTAACAACATTGTCTTGGAGTGGTATAAACTCAGGACATTTCCAGTTTATTCTTTCCTTTTAGCTTATAATCATTTAAAGTTTTTTCTATTTCTAGAATTGTTTTTAGCATTAGAGAAATGAACAAAAATGCCCACCGTGAAGAAAATAAATTCCAAAGAAGCTTCTATGGAAAAGAAACATATTGGGCTCCCTCCACAGGCTGAACACATCAGGATACATGAAAAATGGGGAAAAAAATATTTTAAGCCATCAACAAAATTTGGACACCCTGGCAGTTTCTGCAGTTCTGTGCTGTGCCCATGGATAGATCAAAATGTGTCCCTTCATGTTATCTGAACCAAAACCATACCCATGGCCTGACAGAGGCTCCTAGGGTTGCTGTAGGGAGCAGGAAGTGGTGGAGGAAATGTAGTGGGACATTGGGGAATCCAACCATTGAGAGTTTGGGGGGGGAGGGTTTCGATGGCCCTTAGGGACAGAGGATAGGCCACTTGAAACCAGGGCTCTGCTGGAAAATGCAGAGATACAGAAGAGGGTCACTGGCTCCTGTGGGGTCATCCCTGCAGGTGGCTTCTAGAAAAGCAAGGCCATACTTGTCTGTGAGCCTGAAAGCCTCTGCTGCCAAGGAGCATAGCTCCCCTCTCACCCCCAAATAACTAGAGCAGTTCAAGTGCCTTTCATATGAGAGGGGTAGCAAAGGAGATTAAATCCTAGGGAGTCGTATTTATTGTTTGTATTTATTTTGTCTTAAAAAAAGTTTACAGAACCTCTTAAAAAAAGTTTACAGAACCAAACTCCATCTTCAGATTTTTCTGCAAAGAACATGTATGATGTGATTTTAAAAAGAAAACAAATTTTGCCCTCGAATCATCTTCAGCTTCCCATCTGTTCCCCAAAGACTCCCTCTGAAAGGCTGAGTATCATAAAAGGGTAAGGGGATTAGGGAAAGAGTGAGAGAAGAGGCGGCAAGCGGGAGAGAGAGAAAATGTTTATGCGGATGTGTGTGTGTACATGCATGTGATTGTGTGTGTATACGTGTGTGTGTTTATGTAGGGGACTTAGCCTGGACTAATCAATAGGTTTCAAAAAGTCACTTCCCATTAAGAAACGGAAAGAGAGGGACAAGGTTAGAGCCAGAAAACAATCACACCTCAGGTTCCCCAGGAGGCTCAGTAATGAGAGGTTGGAACCCAGACATGGGCAGGGTGTGGGAGCCCAGTCACGGAGCATCAGTCCTCAGGCTGAGCAACAATGAAAACATGGTCAACAAGGATCTCTAGACCAAAAGTGTCTGTATTAATAAAGAGACAGGAGAGGGTGATGTAGACAAAGAATACTCCCCCACCCCCCCCAAAACAGTGGCTTAATCAAGATGGAAGGATTTTGCTTTTTGTGTTTTGCTCTCTCTCAAACAAGAGTTTGAGTAGGTGGTCGAGGGCGGGTGTAGCAGCTTGATGGAGTAGGGTGACCAGCTTTCCAGGTTGTCCGGGACTCTGGAGGTTCCTGGTATGCAGGACTTTCAGTGCTAAAATTGGGAATGTTCTGGGCAATAAAGACAAGTTGGTGACCCTGTGTATTGGTATTGACCGTGTTGGTTTGCCAACATGCAATTTCCACCTTGAAGGGTAGAATAGCTGCTCTAGTTGCCATCATTATGTCTATATGCAGCCATCAGGGGGGTAGATGGCACATTCTCTCTTTAAAGATGCATTCCAGGGGTGCCTGGGTGGCTCAGTCAGTTAAGTGTAAGACTTCAGCTCAGATCATGATCTTGCAGTTCATGAGTTCAAGCCCTGCATCAGGCTCTGTGCTGACAGCTCAGTCTCAGTTTCAGACACAGTTTCTGTGTCTCCCTCTTTCTGCCCCTTCCCTGCTCATACTCTGTCTCTCTCAGAAAAAATAAGCATTAAAAAAAATAATAAAGATACATTCCAGATATGTCACCTCTGTTCACAACTTTATAGTCAGGATATAGTCATATGGCCATACCTAGCAGAACGCTGGGAAATGTCATTAGCTGGTAACCATGTGCCCAACCAAAACTTCTATTATTTTGGATTAAAGAGAGAATAAATATAAGAAGGACATCTGGCAAACTGCCATCGTACTGAGCAGATAATACTTCACAATGCCTGCTATCATCCACACCCCTCTTCTCAGTGGTTTTCTGCATAAGTTGTCACACTGGTACCACATGACCCTCTGCCTAGGCCCTTGCCGAGGGGAGCAGGGCTGGGCCTATGACCCAACTATGGTCAGTTGAGGTCAGTAGCTGATGAGATGGCCTGAGGTGACAGTCCTGCCTACCAGGATGTGACCTTTTCTAGAAAAATTGAATTCTGGATATATTTAGTTGCAGAAGTTGAAAGATACACAGAGAGAATTTAGGCTGGACAAACCGAACAAGCGGAAGCCATGAGAGAGGGAAAAGATAGATAAGAGGTTGTTGGTAACTGCAGAATGGCAGGTGTAGAGGCAGAGAGGCACTCAGGAGGAGATTCACTTGTCCTTGAGGAAGAAGAGATTATCTTATTTTTTCAAACAGTTATTTCTTTTTGAGAGAGAGAGAGAGAGCACAAGTGTGGGAGAGCAGAGAGAGAGAGGGTGACAGAATTCAAAGCAGGCTCCAGGCTCTGAGCGGAGCTGTCAGCACAGAGCCTGACATGGGGCTCGAACCCACGAACCGTGAGATCATGGCCTGAGCTGAAGTTGGACACTTAACTGACTGAGCCACCCAGGTGGATGCCCCCTAAAGACAATCTTATTGATGAAAGGAGGTGAGATGCCGTATAACCTTCCAGTTCCATAAATACGTTCCAGTTTCTAGAGCCCCAGGAGTAAGCCTGCTCCTACATTCCCAGTGACACCTTAATTTCAGTTCCCAGGTTGGGGAAGTGACAACATGGTACGTTGTGTTTGTGTGTGTCTGTGTGAGTGGGGTGTCGTTCGTGTACATTCAGCTAGGAAAAAACAACAAAAAGTGGCCTGATGACTAAGGACATCTACCATTTCATCGATCAAGATGTACAGAGGTAGGCAGCTCCAGAAGGGGCTGATTCAGAGACTCGATGACATCATCACCAGCCTAGGCTCTGTCAGCCATTTCTCGCTGCCAATCTCAGCCCCTTCCATCGTCCTCAGGCTCACCTTCTCCTGGCTTCAGGACGACTGCAGAAACAATCCACACAAGTGGTGGTCCAAGGCTGGAAGGGGGATGGTCTTTACTTTAGTCCCTTTGTCTAACTATGGAAAACATTTCCAAAGCTGCCAGCAAATCCCCTCCCCAACCCATCTCGCTGCCCAGAACTGCAGTTCATGTCCATTCCTAAGTCAGTCACTGGAGAAAGAAAGAATTGCTGTATAGACTCAGCCCATCAAGATGCTGGGGCCAGGGATGGGGCTCAGCCTCCTTTCCAACACAAGGCTGCCCATTTCCAAATAGCACCCAAGTTCTATTAGTAACTAAGAAGCAGGATGAACAGGTGACTTTGGGAAACAATCCATAATGTGTGACACGGTTTGCAGATCAGCTGGCTTTTTTGGTCAACCTCGAGAGGGAAGGTCAGGTCTGTGAAATCACTTTGAAGGCCTTAGTGTTACAGGTTAGAAACGTAATTTTACCACCTGACACTTTGTGGAGTACTGACACATCAAAGGGCAGTTTATAAACTGGGATATCAGTTTACTTATTTGTAGTGCAGGATGCACAAAATATCTCTCCAATGGCTGGAAAACTCATGTTTGCTATCTAGGACAGAGTGGTTAGATAGCCTATAATAACCAGAATGTTCTTGGTTGAGCATTACATCAAAGCAGGATGGTCTGTGCCCTTCTATGTCTGTGCCACATGCTTCTGCGCTTCTTTTCCATTGCACACATTTCGTTCCTTGCCTAGAACGCCCTTACTGTCCTTCACTGACCCTTCAAGCCAACTCCAATGTCACATCTTCTGTGAAACCTTCCCTAATCTCCTTCCCAATATATCCAAACTCCCTGTTGTTAAGTTTCCATAAGCAGTCAATATTCCTTCTAGACAATTTCCTCTCTCATTGTAGTATACGTCTTAGTTGCCTTTGTCCGATGGATGGCAGGGAGGCTTTTCTGGAACCTAGCAGTATCGAGAAGAGTAGTTTTCAGACTTCGGTGTTGTATAAGAATCACCAAACCAACACAGGACTCTCTTTTTAAAAATCATATTCTTGGCTAGAATATAACCCTAAACACTACAGAATAAAAGAAAACTGGCTTCCTTTGACATCTAAGCTTATTTCTAGCCTGACAAATTAGAAGAAACCACCTACAACTGGCATACAAACAGTACCTATCATATTATTGATTGTGGCAGTTCAAAGAATGTATTTATAGAATGTAGTACTAAATATATTCATATTTTTTCTAAACAGCTTTATTGAGATATAATTTCCATTCAGTTAGATTTGCCAAATTAAAAAGAAATCATATTCAGGGACACCTGGGTAGCTCAGTCAGTTAAGCGTTCCAGCTCTTGATTTCAGCTCAGGTCATGATCTTGCAATTCATGAGATCGAGCCCCATGTCTGGCCAACACTGAGCCTCCTTGGGATCCTCACTCTCTCCCTCCCCTTCTCATGCTCTGTCACTCTCTCAAAATAAATAAATAAACATGAAAAAAATTTAAGTCATTTTCTTAGGCCCTATTCTCAGAATCTGACTTAGTAGGTCGTAGATGGAAACAGGAACCTGTATATTAACATGTACCTCAGTGATCTGGTAGCCAGAGTCTAGGCCATATTTTGGGAAACACTGGCTTGGCCAACGATCTTCCTTGCATATATTGTTCTAGTGATGGAGAAATTGCTGTTTACCTGGAAGGAAGCCTTTTTCTCAAGTGTACTGAATGGACAGTCACAAACCTTCCTCTGTAAAACATTTATAAGGAAATCAACAAAATCTCCCAAGTGTCTGCCCAAGTCAGTGTGGTTCAGTGGAAAGACAACTGGATGAGGAATTAGAGCAGACATGTCTAACTCAACAGTCGTCTAAAAGGTGTAGCCGTTTGAGCTGAGGCCCGTGGGGTGGAAGGTGTGAGTTCGGTAGATGTGGCAGAGTGTATAAAGGCATGGGATCCAAGACTGCACACAGCTCGGAGAGAGCAGTGCATGTGGGGCAGTGATGAGAAGACTTAGGGAAGGCACAAGCCGGTAAAGTTGGTTTTCGTTTACAGAGTCTTATAAAACAGTAAATGATCACATTTCCTGAGTCCTCTTTCTCCATTAGACACTGAGGTAAGCAATGACAGATATTCTGTACAGCTTAGTGCTGTGGGTCTCAAGACCAAATATGCTCTTAAAAACGATATGCTCTCCAGAGAAACTTTATACTCTTAAAAATTATAGAGGACTCCATGGGTGCCTGGGTGGCTCAGTCGGTTAAGCTCCCGACTTCGGCTCAGAGCCTGGAGCCTGCTTCAGATTCTGTGTCTCTCTCTCTCTCTGCCCCTCCCCCCTCGCTCTCTGTCTCTGTCTCTCAAAATAAAAGACATTAAAAAAATTTTTAAATTATAGAGACTCTAGAAAACTTATATTTGTATGGACTATATCTACTGACACAGTATTAGAAATTCAAACTGGGCAATTTAGAAATACGAATTAATATAAAATATCAACAGTAAACCTATCATATGTTGACCTACAAACGTGCTTTCAATGAAATAGAATTACGATTTCCAAAATAAACAAAAAAAAATAGAGGGAAGAATAGCATTGCTTTTTATTTTAGCAAATATCACTCAATGTCTGGCTTAGTGGCAGATGGCTGGACATAGCACATCGGCTTCTGCATCGACCTGCTGCATTCTCATGTCTTGTCACTTCTGGAAAAGTCCACTGTACATTCATGAGACAGAGTGAAAAAGGCAAATAATGTCTTAATATTATGATGGAAACATAAGATCTTGCACTTCCCCTGGATGGGTCGTGAGGGCCTGCAGGGGTGCCCAGACCACATTCTGAGAACTGCTGGCTAGAAGCTAAGAGCATCTGAATCCTGGCTTCATCGAGCATGAGATTGTGCCTATGAGCTAGTTACCTAACCTACATCCCAATTTCCTCTTAGGTAAAGCAGGGATGTCAAAGGAGACTTGAACTAGCGACTGGCACGGAGTGAGTACCCTGCAGATGGCAGTAACCAGGGATCCTCAGAGCTGCCCTGGGGCTTGACTCCAGTTCAGAACTGAGGAAGCAGACACTCAGAACAGCAGAGCCCAGGGCTCAGACCCTAGTCTCTCTGACCTCAACGTGTGGTCTTACGAGCACTGTGTTACGCACACGCCATGCTGAAGTGTTCTGAGCAGACGCTTATAAACAGATTAATGATATGATAGAACTTAAGAAAAATCACTCTGTTTGCAGCTTGGAGGATGGATGATAAGGGGTTAGGACTGCAGACCGGGGGTCCGTTTACCAGACCGGAACTGACAAGAGCCTGACCTGAGGCAGAGGCAGTGGGGTTGAGGAAGAAATTCACAGGGAGGCTGGGCAGGACTCAATCCCCATGAGTGTGGGGATGAGGGAGACGGTGGAGTCTAAAATCTCTTCCAGTTTTTCAGGGATGTGTTCAGCAACTGTGTATGACAACATATTCAGCATATCGTCAACCAGGGAAGCCTTGGTGTCCAGGCTCTGTCACAAAGGCATGGAGCACCCATGTAGCTGACCATTGTTACTTAGTCTCTGACTTGCCCAGAGGCCGAACTGATACAGACTAACCAAAGTCCCCACTATATCACATTTTTAGCATAAGCTATCTGGCATGGCCAAGGTCCCAGGTATACAAACCACTCTTATCAGGAGGGATATTCCAAAGGCTTAGAGGGCATCTCCCAGGAGATGGGTAAGAACCAGTCTTTGTTCACATGTGCAGAGTTTACACAAGCCAAGCCTGCTGCATTACCCTTTACTACACACATATATCCAGTTGCCTACTTAAGAGTACCCCTTGGAAAAAATCACCGCCTAAGTTTTTCACCCAGGGCACCCAAATCTACTCTGTCCATAGAGTTCCTTATCTCAGCTCATGGCAGCTTCATCCTTCTAGTAGACTGGACCACAGAACTTGGGGTTGCCCTTGACCTCTCTCCTCACACATCCCAGATCTAGCTCCTCAAAGTATTACTGACTCTATCAAAGTATTTCCAGCTTCCTACTGCTTCCCTCTACCTCTACTCCTTCTGCCCTGGTCAAACCACCACCACCTCTCTCTGGATTGGGCTCCCTGGTTTTGCCCATGCTTGTGAGTTTCCACCAGGCAGCCAGATCATAAGTCAAATCATGTTCTGTGCTCAGAACCCTTTACTGACTTTTAATTTCACTCAGAGTAAAACCCAGAGCCCTCTGACCCTCAAAATCTCTCAGCCCTCGTTTTGACTTACATCCTGCCCCCTCCACTCATCTGTTTGTGAGGCTCCACCTACACTGGCCTCCCTTGCCACTTCGCCAATAGCGTCAGACACACCTTTGCTTCAGGCTTGGGTTTGCTGTTCCAGAATGTTCTTCTGCTTTTCCTCTGCATTCCCTTCAAGTCCCGTCAAGTCCTGGACTAGCGAAACCCTCTCTCAGGGTGCCCTGTAACAGACAGTCGTAACACCCTCCAGGCTTGCCTCTCCACCATCTTGGAGAATCTTTCTCTGCAACACTTTGATGTCTGTCACACCACACACCTGTTTGTTTAGGTGCTCTGTCTCCACTCCCACCCCCTGCACACTAGACTTGAAGCTCCAGGAGAACAGAAACTTAATTTTTTCTCTCCCTGCTGTAACCCCTGTATTGTTGGCTGGATGGACATGTACAGGTAAAGGACCATCTCAATAGGCTTTGCGACAACTGCTCACTCTTGGATAATTTTGATTCTACAAAAACATGATGATTCCAAAGCTGACAGCTTTTACTAAGTATGTGATAATCATTGTTCCATATGGCCAAATAATTTCCACTTGAAGGGTAAAACAGAAGAGAATATTTTTTCATGTTTGTTTATTTTTGAGAGAGAGGGGAAGAGAGAGAGAGAGCATGAGTGGGGGGAGGAGCAGAGAGAGAGGAAGACAAAGGATCCAAAGTGGGCCCTGCATGGACAGCACAGAGCCTGATGCAGGGGCCTGAACTCACAAACCTTGAGGTCATGACCTGTCCTGAAGTTGGACACTTAACCAACTGAGCTACCCAGGTGCCCCCAAAAAGACTACTTTAAAGCAGATTCTGCAGTTTGTAGGTAAGCTCTATGAGGTCAGGGACTGTGTCTGGCACGTATTTGGTGCTCACGGATAGGTCGCTGATTGACCAAAGAACATTTTCCCCTATTCTTGAGACCACAAAGTGGCAGCACAGAGAAAAACTTAAGAATAATCTTTCCATTGACTGCTGGGGCTAAATGAGATTTGTATAGGGTAAGTGACCTACCCAAGATCTCACCACTAACTAGAATCAGGTTTCCCAAGTTGCATCCCATGCTTCTTTCCTGTCCTGGAATTTCCTGTGTCAGCTTCAAAGACCCAAGGCAACCTTTGGAGAATGAAGTTCTCATTCTTGGAAGGGACAAGGGTGTTGGGGTCACATTGTTTGCACCTCATTCTATAGCAGAAGGAGCTCGATTTGGACCAGTCAGAGCTTGCTTATGTCCCCATACCATTATTAACTAGTTGCGAGGGTTTGGTCAAGTTGCTTAACTTATGATCCCCAATGGACAATTCTGTGAAACGGGGATTACCTAAATGCGCTGTTGTGAGGCTTCTGCGGTGCGGCTGCACAACTGTAACCCACACTACAACTTACAAGTGAGGAAAACATAATGCTTTCCAGTCTTCCTCATGAGCCCTTCAGTTATTGATTGGCAAGAAAAAATTAACTCGAGATCCAATTTTGTCCAAAGCTTAGTCTAAATGGGTATTGAATTCCAGTATGAGACAATGAAAAAGTTCTGGAGATGGGGAGTGGTGATGGTCTCACAACATGAATGCCCTCGATGCCACTGAACCGTACACTTAAAAATGGTTAAAATGGTAATTTTATGTTTATTTTACAGCAATAAAAAATTAAAATAGAGGTGCCTGGGTGGCTCAGTGGGTTAAGCATCTGACTGTTGATTTTGGCTAGGGTCATGATCTCCTGGTCATGGGATGGAGCCCCGAGTCGGGCTCCATGCTCACAGCACAGACCTACTTGGGGTTCTCTCTCTCTCTCCCTCTCCCTCTGCCCCTCCCCTGATCACGCATGCACTCGTGCTCTCTCAAAAAAAAAACAAAAAAAAAAACAACCCTTAGTCTAGTCAGATAATTCCGATGGTCTGCTCTGGTAAGGCTGAGTCATTTCTGGAAGGATGATCAACCCCTCAGATTTTTCAGGCTTGCCCTTGCCTTCCCTCACCAAGACTGTGTTTGGTTACGTAAGTGGGTGAGGGGGTGGGGGAAACACTGGAGGTGGCGGCTTATGTGATCTTACAGCAGTAGGGGAAGAGTGAGGTCCTTGGGTAGGACTCCCTTGGACTTCTTCAGTCCCCAGAGGTCCCTGGAGGCTGCCAGGGCTCCCCACCCTTTGTCTCATAGCTCCGGGTTGAGGAAACCCCAGATATTGTGACACATCAAACATTTCACTGTGATGTCACCTGGGAAGCAGAGTTGTGGCTTAACTGGCGGGGAGAGTAACTGTGAGTCACATGTGGCACTTCCCCTACCCCCAGCCCTCTCGTTCTCCTCACTGTCTGAGCTCTGTCCCTCCTCTTGGGGCACACCTGCTGCTCGGCTGAGGTCCCATCACCTCTCCCCTCATCACTAGGGCATCCTCTGTACAGAGCCTTCTTACCACACTGGTTGTTGACGGACCCCACTGGCTTCCCACCACACAGGAGGCTCGAAGGTGGAGGACTGAGTGTTCTCAGTGTCTGCGACCATTCCTGGCTCAGCAAATGTCTTTCAAATAACCCATCACAGGATGCTCCCTGTGCGTGAACCCTTTTTAAAGCACCCATCAGGTGTCACAGGAGAAAGAAGTGACAAGGCCCTTATCTTTACATTTCAAGAAGGTACAAAAGCAATGTACAACATTTCATGAAAAGAAACACACAGCTTTGGGCCACCTGGGTGGCTCAGTTGGATAAGTGTCCAACTCTTGATTTCGGCTCAGGTCATGAGCTCATGGTTTGTGGGTCTGAACCCCGTGTCAGGCTCTGCGCCACCAACAGTGTGGAGCCTGCTTGCAATTCTCTCTCCCTCTCTCTCTCTCTGCCCCTCCCCTGCTCTTCCTTGCTCACGCGCTCTCTCTCTCTCTCAAAATAAATAAATAAACTAAAAAAACACTAAAAATGTGACAACAACAAACAATATCACCGAGAACCAGAGTTTTTAAAAAGCACAACTAACCATAATTCATCCTTGGTAAAATAATTCGGAGTCAAAATGCTTTAACAAATCCTGTCCTCTCAAAAAAGAAATATTGGCTCTTAAGCCTATTTACTTACTGAAAATTCCTCTGAAAGCCCAGATGTGAATTCCTCCAGCGAAGATCAGGTCCAGGTGCTTGTATATCTTTTTTCTTTTTAAATGTTTATTTTATTTTATTTTTTTGGTGGGGGGGAGGCAGAGAGAGAGGGAGAAAGGACCCCAGCAGTCTCCTCGCTGTCAGCACAGAGCCTGATCTCATGAAATGAGAGATCATGACCAGAGCTGAAATCAGGAGTTGGAAGCTCAACTGACTGAGCCCTTCAAGCATCCCCAGGTGCTTGTATTTGTGTTCGCCATTCCCTTCCCCTGCCTCCCAGCGGCTGAACTCTAAGAAACGGGGGTTTCCTGCTTGCTTGGGTTCAGCCACCAGAAAGGATGAAAGCTGTTGGAGGCTGAGATTAGGGCAGTTCTTCCTTCCTCTGGGCTGGATCTGCTAGCTGGGCCGCCCCTCCACCACAGCTCCCGATGCCCCGATGCCCCATGGCCCTTTCCTCCTTTGAAGCTCCAGCTGCTTCAGGGCGGCAGTAACAGCTTCCTGCTGTTGCTAATATGCCTTAAACCTGTGAGAAGCCCCACAGGCAACCTTCATCTTTGTCTCTTTAAGTACTGGAATTAGATTCAGTTGTCTGCAGGGACCCCAGCTAATAAGTCTGTAATAAGAAACCCTTGTCTGAGTGTGCAGAGGACGGTGATGTCCTGACATGTGGGTCACTGACGTCCATTTATCGTGTTAGCGCTGGCATGCTATTGGTATAACTATAAAATAATAGGACTAAGTTTGTAAACCAATGGCCTAGAACTCGTACCTCCAAATTTTATTGTCTCATTGAAGTCAACACTTTAGGATGCTTTAAGACCTATTTCAGCAATGGCCAACATGTTAAAATATTCTGAGGTTGCTTTTTAAGATTTCTGTTAGTGTTCATAACCCATGATTTTGAATAATGTTGGAAAATGATCCTTCTCTGATGGCAGATTTGATTCAGATCAACAGGCAATATCAACATATTTGAAAATTAGCAATCATTTCATTAGGCTTCTATGCAAATTTCATTAATTATCCTCAAAATGTCTTTCATAGCTTATTTTTCTTTTAAGCCAGGATCCAATCAAGTTTCATAAATTGCCTTTGGTTGTCTCTTTAAGTATTTTTAGGGATACAGAGATGTGAGTTTATGCACATAACTGCAATCCAGTGCCTTGTGTGACATGATATTTATCATGCCAGTGAATCAGATGGGCCTTTAGTGAAGGCTAAGAATGTTCCTAGCATTGCAAAGGACACAGTGTGGATATGGGAGGAGGAGAGGAGTCAGCCACTCATAAGGGCCATTAAATTGGAAAAAGCAGCCGGCATTTTCGTTTTTCATGTTAGGGCACACAGAAAATCCTATTTCCATAGTGTGCTGAGGTAAACACAGAAATCCCTCGTCCTGAGGGCTGGGGGCACCTACATTTGTAATACATCTGGAAAACGTTGGGACCAAAAGTATGGCAATTTCATGGATTCCCAGTTTATGTCCCAGGGTATTCTTATTTCAAATATTTATCACTTTAGGTAACCTGGTGTGTTTCTTCCTCAAAAGAACCTAGTTTAGAGTCTTACTCTGTCCCTTTCAGCAGTCACTAATACCCATTAACCTGGAAAGACAAAGACACAGTTGGCCTTTTTCCATGTTGTTTATTCCCAGTCAACTAGCTACATGAGGGGATAAACAAATTAGTAGGAGCTTGGTGTGGATAATGAGGTATGGGTGGCAAGGTGGGCTTTAAACAGAAAATAATCTCATACACAGCTAGATAAAAGATTTATAGACATCCTTAAAAAAAAAGTATCCTCCGAGGGTAAAGGAGGAAGATAAAACCATCATGAGTAAAATAAATTAGCAACTTTTTATCATTGCATAAGCCAAACAGAAGACTCAGAAAGTGGCTTGCATTTTCTGTCATGATTTACAGATACTTAAGTGATACATATTTCCAACACAGGAAAATAAAGACTAACACCAAGTAACAGATTCATATATGCAGAGGGAAGTTGAGCGCATGAAAATAGCTATCATCTTGTAGCAAAAATAGATTTATGTTGATGTTAATATCAAAATTAAAGACATTCAAATAAATTATGCCAATACATTGGAAGTATTATTCCTAACATCATAAGAACTTTATTGCTCCTACTCATAACTTAAAATAAAAGGTCTGAGAAAATTCTACGAGAGTTTGAAGATATGATAGAACTTCTAGAATATGTTAGTAGGCCTACAACAAAATTCAACAGCCAAATAAAAACTTTATGATTTTTCTTTTACGGTTGACACTGTTAATAGTAGAACAAGACCACTCATCATAAATCTGGAAAATACAGATGAGGGACAATACTTGAAGCTCAAGCAAATGATTTACTGGAGGTAATTAAAAGAATATGAGAAAGGCAGCAGCTCAAATGAAATAAACATTGAAGATATTTGGAGTTTGTATATTTTTCTCTTCCAGAGTCCCTCGGGGAGCACACAACGATTATGGGCTATTTGGGTACTCTACTTGATAGATAACTGGACTGTTGGCCTAAAGCAAACTCCGTTCAATTCAGTACCAGAACCAGCCTGACTTCTGGGAGGTGAACGGCATGGACAGCTGCCCTGTGATTTGGATTATTACATTTGACTCCAGGAAATACCAGACTATGTGTCGGGGCCTGCAGACAGAAGCCATGTGCTGTCTGGCCACACTGGAGACTGCTGGTTCCTTCCTGAATAGATCGCCTGCAGCTTGGGGTAATCCACAGCAGCCAATAGGAACTTCTGAAGTACAATGTGGTTGACGGCACAAAGTCCCATTCCCAAGAGTATCTGTGTAATTCACCATAAATGGGGGATAGAATAATCAGGAATAAAATGGAGGTTGGCTAAAACATGTATCTTAGATGGTGCAGTGACTGCAATGATGTAATTGGGATTTTCAAAGTTCAGAAAGTCAAACTCTACCTGAATTCTTCCCAAAGAATTCCACGTTTATTTTCTTTATCTTAAAAATATAAAATGCCCTTGAGCTACAGATGACATGGGAAGGTGCTTTTGAGAACAGGGACTGAAGGAAAAAAACAAGCCCTTTCCCCCTAAAGGGAGTTTTAAGATTATAACAGTATGGTATCACTAAACTGTTTAAATTTCACAAATGTCTTTTATAGATGCTGGTACTGACTAGCAGCTTTTTAAATCTGCATATAGTTCTGTACCATATTCTAATTCACCCCTGCTTCCATCTCAAATAAGATGACCACAAAGGTGATATTTGGTCCATTTATCCTTGTGACTCCAATATAAAGCATAAGATCAACTGAAGTAACAGCACTGGGATGATTAAAAAAATTTCCAAATACTGTATGACAAACCTCCACCCATTCAGGCTGCACATCTTGCTTTTGTTGTTGTTGTTTCTTTTTTGAACCAGCCTCTGGAAGAGGCCTATTTAATAGTCGATATGGTTAAAAGTCTCCATTTTCCTTCACACTGTGAAAACTAGATTTGTTTTCCCCTGGAGTATCCTTAAATCTACAGCTTGTTTCTTCCTCTCTGCGAGCAGAATTTGGATACACGCTTGAAAAGAAAAGAACAAAGCCATGTACCAAAGAATCTGATTGTGTCCTTTAACTGCTTAGAAATGGAAATGATATTCATTGTGTTCATCTTGACTTCTTGATAAAATGGAATGAATGAGTGTAATATTTAAGGAGTCCTTTATTGTTTTAAAATGCTAATCATTTGCAGATTCCAAAAGGCTATGACCCACTTTCAATAACTTTCCATTTTGAAAGTGCAATACAGTCTTACTAGCTGGTTATTTGGTATAAACTGAGAAAAAGTCATGTGTCCTTTTTTTCCCATTATTTATTCTACTTTTCATTCATAGAATTCTACATGCTCTGAAATTATCTAAACATCTGTAATTGTTTTCTGGAGAAAACTATTTAACACACCATCATACTTGATATTCCATAGGACTGTTATGGACAATAAAGTAAAAGGCTTAAAAATTAGGCTTTGGTTTTAGTGTAATCTGGGCAGAAGTTGGAATTGCTTTGATAACATACTTCAACTACTGCACAAATTCTATTATTGTACTCTAAATAACATATTTAAAAAGACAAAGTTTCCCCTTCTAGTAGTTATAATCTGTGTTATTCAAGACTGCTGCAAAACTCACAAAAGAGTGAAATGAGTAAGAAGAAAGTGTAGGAAACAGATAAGACAAAGTTTCATCAGAACACAACACAAAGGAAGAACATCGATTCTCTACATTTTTCTATAAGGCAGATGGTCAAACTTTTTATACAAGATCTAAAATATGCCGTTATTAAGAGGTAGAAAATACCAAAACAGTATTTAAGAAAAACTTGTTTAGTTCCTGAAAACAATTAGTTATTTTGCTAAACTTTTAGGAAGTCAAATTGCTGTGTAGAATGCACTGTATGTTCTAAGCTCAACTGGAACATTCCATACTCAACAGAGATATGGGAAAAGTAGGAGGCGGGGAATCTAGGGGTGGGGCTGGGGGGAAGCAGAAAATAGTTTCTTAACTTGTCAAGAATTCAGTTCTCAGGAGAAATCTCCTACTGTGTCTCTGGGATGCCATTATAGCATTTAATTAATGGGCATTTCTCAGATTAATGACATTTTATCTGAGTGACAGGGTACAGTTTCGCACATAAGGCAATAAAACTCCAGAGAAGGGATGAGCTCACATGCCTTTCCTCTGCAGGAGGTGCTGTATCTATGTTATATAAAAACATACACTCCACTAATCTCCCACCATCCTCCCAGCCACGAAAATGCAAATGCCAGTATTCTTCTGTCTCCGGCACCAGCAGAATTGTTCTGGATGAACAATCCAAGAGCTGTCGGAGGCAAAAAGATATCTGAGCTCCCAAATTAAACGTGGGTAGCTTATGCATGAGTGGGTAACCCTGGGTATTCTTATTTCTTAATGCACCTGGGAGAGATACATTGTTTTCTCCAACATAATTTTATAAGGCATAAATTTAACTTGAATTTTCCTAACCTTTGGAAAATTAGTGTTAAAGCTTCTTTTTTAACCCACACATTAACATTCAACCTTTCATTTTTTATTAAATAGCTTATATATAAAATAAAATATCAAGGTGTTCTACATTCATATAAACAATCGTGACAACATTTGAAATTATAAAGGAAACTACTGAAAAAATACATACTTAAATACTTACAATGCTAAGCTAAGCACAGGTGATCATTCTAGGTAATTTCTTTTAAATATATAGACACAGGTTTGTGGCTTCAGATAGCAAACACAGGAGAAGTACAAGTGGATCATTCTTCTTTCCTTTTTCACCATAAGACAGGATGGTCCAGTTTCGAAAAACCAAGGTCTTTTCTAAGTTCCAAATAGGTGCCATTGCTCACCCAAGAGTCATCACTGGATTTCCTGAGGAGAAAAGAATTTCTTGAAGGCTACTGAAAACACTGTCACATTCTCTCCTTCCCTTCCCCTCCTTTCTTCGAACCCTGGGCCAGGCTATCATTCTCGCAGTCATACAAAGTCCCTGACAGTCTCATTTAGGAACTGTGAGGGAACAGGAAGGCTAGAGGCCATCTTGTCACTTTTAACTTTGGCTTCTCAAACTTAGAGGCTGTGAAAAATAGTGCGTTTGACAGAAGCATGGATAAGGGAAGAGTTTGTCACATATAAAACACGGCTGGGATGACAGCCACACCTTGGGTGTGACTATGTAAAAGCTACAAATCACCTTGGTTGTTGAATGAAGTAATAAGTTGACATTAAATTGGAAGACATTAAGAGTCAAGAGACGATAAGGGCACCTGGGTGGCTCAGTCGGTTGAGCATCTGACTTCGGCTCAGGTCATGATCTCAGAGTTCGTGGGTTCAAGCCCCGCATCGGGCTCTGTGCAAGCTGCCAGCACAGAGCTTGCTTCAGATTCTGTGTCTCCCTCTCTCTCTGACCCTCTCCTGCTCACGTTGTCTCTGTCCCTCTCTCTCAGAAATAAATAAAAAATAAAAAAAATTTTTAAAGAGAGAATAGCCTTGGTTCACTATTCTTTGAATAGATAATATATTAAATAGATAGCAACTCAAAAGGTACAAAAGGGTAGATAGCTAAAAGGTTTCTTCCTATTCCAATCCCTCAGATTTCCAGTCCTTTTCTTCAGAGGCAATAATGACCTGCATTCTTTCAGAGCCATCTCACACATGTGTGAATATGCATGCACACACAGACAACTACTCCACTCCTCTCCCATTTGTTACACCATGACAGCATTCAATGGTGTCCTACTCTTTGAGTTTTTGACATAACAATATATACTGGAGACCATTTTCTGTTGTCACAATAAGGTCAGTGAACTACAGCCCAAGGGTCAAATTCAGGTTTCTGCCTATCTTTGTAATACTGTTGTTTTTTTTAAAATTGAAATATAATTAACATAAGATGTTATTTTTTTTTTAATTTTATTTTTTAATGTTTTTTATTTCTAGGAGAGAGAGAGAGACAGCCTGAGCAGGGGAGGGTCAGAGAGAGGGAGTCACAGACTGAAATTGGCTCCAGGCTCTGAGCTGGCAGCCAGCACAGGGCCCGACGCGGGGCTCGAACCCACGAACCGTGAGATCATGACCTAAGCGAAAGTCGGACGCTTAACCAACTAAGCCACCCAGGCGCCCCATAAGATGTTATATTTGTTTGACGTGTACAATATACTGATTCAACAATTCTGTACACAACATTACACCAGTGGTCACCATGGTAAGTGTAGTCACCATCTGTTACCATACATTATTACAATATTATCTACTATAATTCCTATGTTGTGTTTTTTTTTAATCTCTGTGAGGTATTTATTTTATAACTAGATCTCCTTTAATCCTAATCCCTTTTTACTGGAACACCACCATGACCATTCATTTATCTATTGTCTATTGGTGCTTTTATGCTGCTCAGTGAGTTTGAGTAATTACTACTAAGACCTTACGGCCTGAAAAGCTAATGATATTTGCCATTTGTATTTTATAGGAAAAGTTTGGGGACTCTGTGGTGAAAGGGAATCCTGATTTCCTTCTTCTTTTTTTTTAAGTTTGTTTATTTTTGGGAGGGGTTGAGGCAGAGAGCAAAGGAGAGAGAGAATCCCAAGCAGGCTCAGCACTGTCAGTGCAGAGGCTAATCTGGGGCTTGAACTCACAAACTGTGAGATCATGATCTGAGTAGAAATCAGGAATCAGATGCTCAACTGACTGAGTCACCCAGGCAACCCTGATTTCTTTTTAAACAGTTGTATGATATTCCATTGTAGAAATGGACCACAGTTTAACAGGTACCTTACTGATGAGCCTTTAGAAGGTTATTTGTTTTTTTTAATTAATTAATTTATTTTGAGAGAGAGACAGACAGACAGACAGAGTGCAAGCTGGGGAGGGGCAGAGAGAGAGGAAGACACAGAATCTGAAGCAGGCTCCAGGCTCCGAGCTGTCAGCACAGAGCCCGATGCGGTGCTCGAACCCACAAACCGTGAGATCATGACCTGAGCCAAAGTCGGACGCTCAACCAACTGAGCCACCCAGGCACCCCTAGGAGGCTGTTTTTAATCTCTAGCTATCATAGACATATGTTAATAATAATATGATAAACATACAACAATATGTAATTTTGTATGGATGTAAGTATAGTTACATTAAAAATTCCTGTAAGTAGAACTGCCATGTTAAAGAGGGTGTACATTTGTAATTTTGACTGATACTTCATATGCTTCAGAAGCAAAGGTGGAGAGTGCCTGTTTCTCCATGCTCTCAGGAATATGGATTCTCATCACACTTGTTTCCCTATTCGAATAGAGGTCTGTCTACAATAAGCCAGTCTGCATATCAGGTACTTGACTAGGAAACTGAGGAGCCCGGTTCTTCAGGAATTGCAGTTTCCACTTGGAATTCCCGTGGACGCGTCCCTTGTTCCCACATTCCTCTCTGTCACCTCTTTGCCAGGACCACTATTTCCGAAGAATTCTTGCTTTTTCTCCAGCTCTTTATTTGCCACATCTAATAACGTGATAACTTAACAGTCAATCAAGAGGAAAAACAGCCACCTGGCTGCATCCGTGTTCTGTCCTTTTCCATTCCACACATAATTCTAGAAGGTTGCAACAGCAACTTGATAACAGTTTATATTTTGCATTTAAATGTTAATTTGTTTCCCATGGAGCTCCACAGACTTTGTGGACTTTCACATTAAGTAAAATTGATGACTCTCCCTACCTAGTTCTTGAGACGGTTTAGTTACCCACAATTTTTAATGATCCTAAAATATACCGCAATGAACAACTTTATAAATGTAGTTTCCCTTGTTTAAAAATGACACTGGGGCGCTGGGTTTGCTCAGTTGGTGAAGTGTCTGACTCTTGATCTCAGCTCAGGTCTTGATCTCAGGGTTGTGAGTTCCAGCCCCATGTTGGGCTCCATATTGGCCATGAAGTCTACTTAAAAAAAAAAGACACAATGCCCTAGCTGATTTATGCAAGAAAAAGAAAACATTGGCCTACTTAAGGGTATATGTGTATATGTATCAATTGATGAGTAAATCAACTGATCAGTCTGTTAATCTATCCATTTATCTATCTCTTGTCTTAAAAAAATATTAAAGATGCCTTTTTTAAAAAATATTTACACAAAGTTATGAATATTTTGGGATGAAACTCTGGCCAGTTGATTGATCTTCATTTGCTTATCTCCTGAGTCTGTGGAAATGATCAGAAAGGATCTGGAAAAATCCACATCGACTCTAGGGGAAAAAAGCATTATATTTTGGGGATGAATAGTACTCATTGCTATATTCCTATTTTTTAAATTTTTTTTTTTTAAATTTATTTCTGAGAGAGAGAGAAAGACAGCGTGAGCAGGGGAGGGTCAGAGAGAGTAGAAGATACAGAATCTGAAGCAGGCTCCAGGCTCTGAGCTAGCTGTCAGCACAGAGCCCGATGCGGGGCTTGAACCCACGAACTGTGAGGTCATGACCTGAGCCAAAGTCAAACACTCAACCTACTGAGCCACCCAGGCGCCCCGTTATATTGCTACTTTGGAATGCAGACTTTATTGCCGCTGCTGATAGATTAGTAGCTAATTCCTCCTAAAAGTGTTTGTGTTATCCCTTAGAACACAATGACAACCAAACAAAACCCCCAAAATCAAAACACAAACAAAAAACCCCCAAACAACCCCGCAAAAATAAAACCCTGGCTGCCCTGAAAGCAAGACTGGGGCAAAAGGGGTAGGGCAGGAACCTGTGGCTTTTCTACATGGGCCTGTTTAATGTTGATTTTTGGGTTTTTTAAATGAACCAATAAAAAAAAGCCCCTAAAACCATACCAAGCCCTGGCCGGGACTCAGGAAAGCCAGGCGCCAGTCCAGGACATTTCACTGGGGCCTCCTATAGATCACCTATGTTCCCTGGGTCTTTGCTTCTTCTCGGTTAATATGAAAGAGGAGGTAAATGGCTGATGATCTCTGATGCCCCTTCTAGATCTTTAAGTCTATTTTCAATAAGACTTTCACGGCAAGTTATTTTAAAATCAATAGCAAATGTTCCACATCCAAACAAAGTGTTTTGTGACTTCTGCAATTTAAGAATTAGGCCACTTGCGGGGCACCTGGGTGGTTCAGTCCATTGAGCACTTGACTCTTGATTTTGGTTCAGGTCATGATCTCAGGGCTATTAGGTTGAGCCCTGCACAGGTCTCTGTGCTACGTGTGGAGTCTGCATAAGATTCTCTCTCTCTCTCTCTCTCTCTCTCTCTCTCTTTCTCTCTGCCCCTCTCCCCAACTTGTGCTCTCTCTCAAAAAAAAATTTTTTTTAAGTAAAAAAAAAAAAAAAAAGAAAAAAGAAAAAGATTTAGACCACTTGGATTTTTCATTTTCCAGAGAGGTTTCCACACTCTGAAGCAAGAAAAACACCAAGAAGGTTCTCATTTGGGGAGAGGACACCCATGTTCACTCCCTTCATGCAGGAAGCATCAGCTGTCGCCAGCACCTATCCTCCAGCGATGCACACGATATGCACACACACCTGAAAAACCGCGGCTGGTGTTCCACCTTATTTTCTTCTAAGACCCGCCGCCTTTCTCTCTGTAGCTGTTCAATCCTCTGCTTTTGTATTTCAGCTTCTTCCAAGTTCCCTTCTTCTAGAAACCTGAGGCATTAAGGGAAAAAATAAAGCAACACAAATTCCAAGAAAATGCTGTACTCATTACTTCTAGAATTATGTATCTAAACTGGATATTCAGAATGCTTCCCTATAGATAAAACCCCCCTTCAACCTTTAAAACCATATTTTGAGGTAGTTAGGGAAGATATTATTATTTTAGTGTGTGTGTGTGTTTGTTTGTTTTTTTAAAAATATTTTATTGTCAAGTTGGCTTACATATAACACCCAGTGCTCATCCCAACGTTTTTTTTTTAACATTTTTTTCTGAGAGACAGTGAGGGACAAAGCATGAGTGGGGGAGGGTCAGAGAGAGAGGGAGACATAGAATCTGAAGCAGCCTCCAGGCTCTGAGCTGTCAGCACAGAGCCTGATGCGGGACTCGAACCCAAGAACCGTGAGATCATGACCTGAGTCGAAGTCAGTTGCTTAACTGACTGAGCCACCCGGGTGCCCCTATTATTATTATTTTAAATATTTATTTTTGAGAGAGATACAGAGAGTGAGGGAGTGGGGGGACAGAGGATCCAAAGTAGGCTCTGCACTGACAGCTGCGAACTGTCGCTCCACGCTGTGACAGTGTGGCTCAAACTCATGAACCAGGAGATCATGACCTGAGCCAAAGTCAGACGCTCAACCGACTAAACCACCCAGGTGCCCCCCAAGATATTATCTTTTGAATGGTGACATATATGTGGCTCAAAAAATCAGATCTATAAAAAGGAATTTGTCTCTTTCATCTCTATCTCTCATCTCATCTGTTTCCTCACCATGTAGCCTTTTGCCTGTAGCCTCAGGGTACATCAAACTTTTGAATTCTGCTACCCAATAGGTTAAGAATTAGTATGTCAACATGTTTTTAAAAATATTCATTTCTTGGGACACGTACGTGGCTCAGTTGGTTAAGTATCCAACTCTTGACTTCATCTAAGGTCATGATCTCATGGTTCATGAGTTAAAGCACCACATCAGACTCCATGCTGACGATGCAGAGCCTCCTTGGGGCTCTCCTTCCCTCCCTCCCTCCCTCCCTCTCTCTGCCCCTCCCCTGCTTGCTCTCTATTTCTTCCCCCAAAAGAAACTTTTTAAAACATTTTTGAAAATATGCATTCCTTTCCGTGAGAAAAGCCTCTTTTCATGTACTTAAGGGATATCTGCATTTTCTACTTTGTGAACAGTTCCTTTTCCTCTGCTTATTTTTCTAAATGAGTTAATCTTGATTTCTGGAACCAATTCATGAAATGAGTTGCAAATATAGATTTCCTAGTTTGTCGTTTATCTTTTTGACTCTGGGTATAAAAATATTTTTTTACTTTGCCATGAAGAAGGTTTTTATTTTTTTAAATAAAGTCAAATATATAATTTTTCTTTTTCCTTCTGGGTTTTGAGTCTTAATTAGGCCCAAGGGCAAAGATAATTATTTCCATTTTACAGAAGAGGAAACTGAGACTAAGAAAGATTACACAGCTTGTTGCCAGCAAACCTAGAATGTGAAGTTAGGTTTTTATGCACCAAAATAATTTAAATCTGAGGTGTAAGGGAGTTGGGTGTTTTCCCTCTTTCAATTACAAAGTTCTATATTATTGTAGGCATTAAAACTCTTAAAAATAAACACTTTTGAGGGATATTTCAATAGGAATAAGGCTTTACTGATGAATAAAGGCCAGGCCACATATAGAATTAAGCTGGGCTCCGTTCCTTCCACAACATGACTGTTTCCAGTCCTCCTAGACCTCTACTCCTAATGATATTGTCTCTCTCAAGCTCCTCTGATGGCCTGGGAGTTGTTAATAAGACTTTTTATAAAGAGTTTTACATCTTTGGAGATAAAGATCTTTACAAAATTCTTACCTTTGGTCTGGTCTAAATCGAGTGTCTGTAGGTGGTAATAAAGACTTTGACAATGGATCCATTTCATTTAATTCTAGGGCAAACTGGGTGAAGCCATAATATTGCTCATAGCCTTTTGGCATGGGATCTAAAAGAAAAAGAAATCATTCATTTCTAACTTCCCTTTCATTTACATTACATTTTAATTCCTTCACCTTTTTCATCTCATTTCAGCTATTATTTTTTCTCTCTCTGCTTTAAAAATCTTCCATTTATATTAAAACATCCTGGCTAACAAATAGGTAGTGAATGTTCCTCTATAAATCTTTTTCTCTGTAAGTTTTCTTCTACCTACGAGGATAAGACCTCTTTTATGTGGTCAGATAGGGAATTTATGTAATGCCGTGAAGTTTTTATACTGTGGAAGCTGTAAAAATAATTTGTTACAAAAATAAACATGTTAAAAAGAACTCTGGCTCCATGTTTTCCTGACTAACAAGGCTCTCACTCTGGAGAATCCGTTTTTCATTTAAGAAATGTCAAATCCTCCTGGAACTCCGTCTAGAACCTAAAATAGTGCTGAACCCATAGCAAGTGGTCAATGTTACTCTTTTCTTCCATTCCTGCTCTTCTTCATATCAAGTCTTGTCCCTCCAAATCTTACACATTTAAATTTAAAACTAACTCAGCGGAAGCCAGGAATAGACATGGGATTATACAGCAGAAATACTGCCAGCTGGACCTAAAGGGGACAGAATGAAGTAAGGCTGATGGACTACTGGCATTTTACAGGATGCGACCATCAAGTTATACAGCTGCAAGCATGTGTTATCCCTCAAGAAAAGGAAAGAACCAGTGGGAAGGTGATTCAGAGATCATCAGGGCTACCATTGCCACCACAGGCCCAGACTACACAGGCCCGGGGAGGGGGTGGGGGGTGGGAAGGATGCCTCTACCCCTCAAAGGGTGGAGCCACTGCCACAGTTTCAACTTGCCAGGCTGCCACCACCCAGAGCCTTGGGCCTTGGGGAAAAGGGCCACTTCCCAGGTGGATCCAGAGGGTGGGGCACCAAGCCAAAAACTATCACCTGCTGTCTTAGGATCCAATGGCATGTGCTTTACTGGGTTTTGGACTCACCTGGGACTCATCACCCCTTATTTCTTTCCTATTTCTCCTTTTTGGAGGGGGAATGTTGATCCTACACATGTCCTGCCATTGTATTTTAGAAGCATATTTTGGTTTCAAGGGTTTACAGCTGGAGAAGATAAATTATACTTCCAGCCTCACCCATACCTGATTTAGATGATATTTAGCTAAGACTCTGGATTTTACTCTTTAGAGTTGATGCTGGAATGAGTTAAGACTTTTGGGGCTGTTGGGATGCAATAAATCTATTTTGCATGTAAGAAAGGTGTGGCTTGGTGGGGGCAGCGGCAGTGTTATGAGCTGAATATCTGTGTCCTTCCAAAACTGGTATGTTGAAGCCCTGCCCCTGGTATTGGTGTCTGGAGAAGGAGGCTAAGGAAATAATTAAGGTTAAATAAGGTCAAAAGGGAGCAGACCTGATCTGGCAGCTGTCTGCAAGCCAAGAAGAGGCTCTCACCAGAACCCAAATTTGCCAGCACTTTTATCTTTGATTTCCCAGCCTCTACCTGGAACTGTAAGAAAACACATCTCTGCTTAAACCACCCAGTCTGTGGTACTTGTCATAGCAGCCCAAGCAGACTGATGTAAGTGTATTGCCCTAACTCGAATCCCAGCCAAAAACCAAGCTTAAAACACATAGTTTACATACCAGGTAAGTCAAACATAGGCTGATAACATCCACTCCTAGCCTTAGCTGGAGTTGCTCTCACATACAAATACAAGAGCTGTCCACGAACCATTCTGTAGACCCAGTTTCTGAAGCTTCAAGAGTCCTTTCTGTCGAATTTTAAGTCTAATTCTCTGTCTGTCCTAATTATAAGCTTCCTACTGGGCCTGGCAAAATCCAGCCCTGTCTCCCAACCACTGGCTGAGGAGAGGCTCTCCCAAGAGACAGTGGGTCTTCTTGAAGACAGACCAGGGATGCTCATGGTCAAGGCAGAAACAAAGTCAACGAGCAACAACAACAAGCATAACAGCTCCACACGTGTGCTTTATGAAGGTGCTACTCCAACATCCGGAGGGGATGGCAGTTCTCATCTCTGATACATACTTTAAGCAAAGGATAGTGTCTTTCTGAACTTCTAAAGCTAGGAAGGTGGCCACTGGTGCCAATTCATTTTGGCTTCATTGCCACCTCTGTGACAGTGGATGACATATGGGTGCTACCCAGTGAAAGAGACATTGTTGGTTGCTTACCGTACAGTCACTTCCCTTTCTTACTTGCTAATGAGAAACTGCTCTGTCCATGTGGCATTGTATCCTCCCTAGGGGTCAAATCTAAGCCCATCTGAATCTCTCCTGCCTACCAGGTTGCCCATGACTGGGTCAAGAATGGATTTGGGTCTACTTGAGGATGACAAAAACTTAATGACACATTTGCTGGGGGATCCTAGTAAGTATTTCATTTCTGAAGAAAGAGAGGCCCAAGAAAGGAATGCTTTTTCCCTCACTTCTCCCCTGATTAGTGATATGATATTAAAACATGATAAATTTTTGACATCCATGAAGGGAAACATCATTGCTACATTGGGAAGGACAGAATGTGTCCTCAATGGTCTGTGCTCTTGACACAAGTAAGTTGCCTGTATAACAAACATGGGCCCATCCGATCCTTTCTTTGTTAAGGAATAGCACACATCCTAATGATTTGAGTCACTATTAGGATGGTTTCGTTTTAATTTGTTTTGTTTTGATCAGCCCAAAGCATTCTCATGGTGAGAGAACCATCTCAGAATGATGGTTTTATAATATGACCAAGACTTAGAAGATGGACAAAAGTCTTAAAATGTTTTGGGGGACATGTTATGAAGGTTTGGCTTCCCTAGCCCTTTTTCCCCACAGCTGCTTCAAAGGCTCAGTATTTTTCTAGAATTACAAGCGACCTCAAAGTGGTTAATGGTATTGGATGAATCCGGGAGACCCCTGACTTTTGTAGAAGCCCCAGGTCACTCTTCTTGTCTACTAACAGTTTCCTCTTTATTCATTCTTACTCTAGAATGACTTCCTGTACTTCACTAACACTCCTTAGTGCCCAGGATAGGCACAGGAGTGGTGTGTGTGGCCTGGAAGATTTCCTCAGAGAGTGACCATGGATTAAGTGACCAATGGCTTTGCTCCAAGATTAAGAACCCAGGACCTGGCGGACCAACTGAGGTATTGTTGATAAGCATTAGGATGAGGCTGAGATGATGAATCCTGAATGAAAAATAGGCTGGTTGCTCCAAGGGAGTTCAAAGCAGGCAAAGGCTAGAGACACCAGATAGATACTGCTTCCATCCCGTCTATAGTTCCTCTGGCCATGTCCCCCCACCCCTTGCCCAGAACTGATTAACCCAAGTACTAACTTGCTCTCCAGACACAAGTGGATGAGGAGGAGCCACCACAGTAGATGCTTTCGTGCCATTTCCCAAATAGCCGATGCACGGCTTTTCCACTCTTGTCAAATACCGTACCTTCAATCTCACGGGCATTAGTGCTCCAGTATTTTGCCTAGGATTCAAATAGGAGTTGTCTGTTTAGTATTTTGGGGTCAACTTATTACAGGTATTAAGAGGAAAAGCAAAGGAAAGAGAAAAAAACCCACAAGAATTAGTTTGCTGGTTCTGGGTTCTGGCTTTTTAAAAATATCATACTTTTAATTACTTCAGAGAAATTAACAGCTAAGTCTCTATTTACAGTGTGCAACTCAACAACAAACATTTGGGGAAGATATGGGTTTTCTCCCTACTTTTGCTATATGCAACGTCAGAAGGAAAGGCTCAGGTCTCACACACTGGCCGCTAAGCCCCTCCTCTGGAATACCCATTCCCTGGATGTCAGTGTAGCTCTGACTACTGCAATCAAAGAGAGAAGTAATTTGTAATTTTTATGTTTCTAGATGGGAACTAGACAGTTTTTCATAAACCAATGAAGGAGGCTCCTTAAAATTGGTCGTAATAAAGCAACCAATTTTCAGGTTCTCCTATTATTCCCAACCCCCGCCCCCAACTAGATTTGTTCACCCAATCCATTGGAACCTTCGACAACCCTTATTAACACTGTGGCTTGGTCCTAGTCTGAGAGCAGCTCGCCTCAGCTCAACCTTGTGGGTTTTATATAGTACCACAAGGTGGCCAGCAGAGGGTAGTCTAACTCCCTAGAGTTGATTTTTTTTTTTTTTCAATCTCCCAATTACCTGGCTGCCCTAAAAAATCTCTACAAAGGAACGGAAGGCATTATTTCATAAACCAAAACCCCTAGTGCTATTTTTAGCCAAAACAAAATCCACATTTGAAAACCAATAAAGTTGAGTGGCATATTCGGGCCATATTCTGGTGGTTTGGTTTCCCCCTTTTCTGTCTATGGGGAAGATGGACGGAAGGATGGAGTACAGTGGCATCAGAGAGCGGAAGCAGAAATGTAAACTGCAGGTCTCTACTCATGTAAAAATGGAGGAAAGCAGCAATAGACACTGTCCAGGCTCTTAAGTGTGTTGTGAAGAAGGAGTCCGATTTTCTATTACAGATATTTGCTGACAGATCCAATGCTGGTGATACAAGGGGATGCCAGAGAGGAAGGGTCATGCTCCATTGGGAAGGGCCACATCTGCTTTCAGAGACTCTTTCAACACCAAAGGTACACCCAGTGTTCCAATCCCCTCATCTCTTGTAGCCATAGAAATCTGTTCTCTGGCTCTAAGTGTGTGAGTACCAGGTAGATGGCAGAAATGGGATTTAAGCACATTTCCTTGGGGAATATGCTGAGAACTAGGTGGCCCTCACCTGGCTCAGGGGTATGTATCCCTGCACCATATTCCCTTCTTTTTTTTCTTTTTTTTTTTTTTTTTGCAGAGAGCCTACGTGAAGTTTTCAAGGCACCGTCATTTTTATTTTATGTGAAACATTACTAGCTTTTTATCATCTACATCACAGTCTGACTTACAGGATATGATAAAGACCCCCATCCACCTCTCCATAATGTCCCCCCACAGGCTACAGGTGGTGCAAGAGATACTGCATGAAATGCCACAATTAGAGCCTAATCTCTCAGCTTATGATTTTGATCTTAATTAAATGCAAATATTCCTTTAAGACCATGTTAAGTACATGAGAATTTTAAGGGCAAGTGCAGTCTAAGGGAATTGAGGCACTTGGAAAGCTAAGCAGACTATTCCATGCTTCTGTCTTTGGCCAATCTGTTCATTTACCCTATGAATGTTCATGAGCCTTTCCAGACATCAGCCTACAGCAGGGAGCAAGATTAGACCAGGCTTTTGCTTTTCCAGAGTCAGGGTTGGTGAGGCGGGTGTAGGGAACAGAAGATGAAAATACATAAGTAAACCAACAGTGAGCACGCTAACTAGAGATGGGAATAAAACCTTTGAAGAAAGTGGGATATTATAGAGAGTGACTGGCAAGACAGGGCCGATGATGGAAGGATCCGGGGAGAGGGGCCCCAAGCGGGAGGAAATGGAAAGAAAGAAAGGCCAGTGTGGTCAGAAGGGGAGGAGGGCTTGGTGGGAGCTGAGGCTGGAGAGGAATGAGCGTGTCTGTGTGTGTGCGTGCAGGCGCACATATGCATGTACAGGCAGGTGTGTGTGCGTGTTCATACATGTATGGCCACTGTGTGGAGGTGTGTGCGCTGCACGGACATGTGTTTGTGTGCATGCGTGCACGTGTGTGACATAAGGGGGGGTGGGCAGTGCATAGGGCACAGGGCCTTGTGGGCCATTGTCAGGAGGCAGGCTTTTACTCTGGGAAAGACAGAAGTCGTTGGAGGATTTCCACGATATACAGCATGACTTTTTTTTTTAATTCTAGTAAAACATAAATAACAAAATGTACCATTGTAACCATTTCTAAGCATACAATTCAGTGACACTAAGCACATTCACAATGTTGTGCAACCATCATCATTTTATATTTCTAGAACTTTTTTTAGCTTCCCAAGCTGAAACTGCATACCCATGAAACACTAACAGCCATTCCCCAACCCGCCCCCCCAGCCCCTGGCATCACCATTCTGCTTTTTGTCTCTATGAGTTTGACTGCTCTAGGTCCCTCGAAGTGGAGTCACACAACATCTGTCCTTTGCATTACTACACTTAGCATAATGTCTTCAGTTCATCCATACTGTAGCGTGATGAATTACGTTTTAAGAGTCCCTCTGGCTGCTGCACTGAGGACAGACCACAGCGGGGTAAGCGTGGAATGAGGGGGGCTAGAAGGGCCACAACCCTGGTCCAGGTGAGAGGGGTCAGGAGGGGGGGAACACCAGGGACCCCCTGCCAGTGTTTGCCTGATGGCACAAAGGTGAAGGTGAAAAGTTCCCCCAGGATGTCCTGTGCCCCGAGGCCCCAGCTCTGGCAAGGCCTTCCCAGGGGTTACCTTTATGAAATTCACTTTGCAGTAGCAGGAGTCGTCATTCAGGTTCTTGATGACAATCTCCCCATAGTGCTCAATCCATCTCTGCCCGCTTAAGATGTTATGGATGCAAGAGGTCACTTTGTTCCACTCGAAATGATCTCCAAAGCTAAAAAGGAGGAAATGGTAGCATCAACAATTCCCAGAAGAGCCAGCAGCAAATGCAAACAGATATCGCAATTAAAAAAAAAAAAATCACATAATGAATTACTCCTTCCTTCATTTCCGGAAACAACACTGACTGAGTGCCTAAGCCGTGCTGGGCATTCTGACTTCCACTCCCCCGGGAGGCATACGTGTCACAGAGGGCAACAGTACGCTGGAAGCTGCCAGGGACTTCACCAGAAGCTGGTGATCTCCTCGAACAACCTACTCTCTCCTTTGACACAGGAGAAAACTGAGAGCCAGAGGTGACTTGCATAAAGTCACCAAACTAGAAAAAGGAAGAGGCAATGGGGAAGGTGGGGGAATCTTCCACAATCTGCTATCTACACACAGACATGTGTGCATGCACACACACACACATGTATGTGTATATACATGCATATGCATACATATGTGTATATGTATGCATATATGTATATGCAGAGACACATATCTATTTTATATATAAATCTTTTTAAAAAAAATTTGTAATGTTTATGTTTGAGCTTATGACCTGAGCTGAAGTCAGATGCTTAACTGAATGAGCCACTCAGGTGCCCCTATTTTATATATATCTTAAGATACACATATCTTAAATCTTTTTACAATGAGAAAATATTCAGACTCACAGAGTCATACAATAATTTCAAGGATAATGGTAATAAGACCACTTACATGACGTGTACTGTGTGCCAAGTACTTTTTAAAGTGCTTTATGTACATTATTCATTTAATCTTCACAAGCCCTGCCAAGTAGGTGGTTTATTTCTCGTGTTTTATAGACGAGGGAACTAGTGAGCAGAAAGGTTAAGTTAACGTGCCCAAGGATTTGCAATTAGTAAGTGGCAGAGTGAGTCCTGTTAGCCTAGTCCCGGAGGCCACACTCACAGTCATTTGGTTTTGTAAATGAGCATCAACAATCTCTGCAGGATCAAGACCATATTTTTCTTAAAAGGAATTCTGATAGTGAGGTAGGACAACAATGTTAAAGCAAAACTACCATTCTTAATTTTGTTAGAAAATGGAAATGAGTTTTCAAAGAGCTTCCGTTCAGGGAACTTTGGTTTCCAGGTAGCATTTCCATTTGAAGGAGAGAAAAGGTGAGCTTGTCAAACTGAGGTACATTTGGACTTACTGTCAAATGAAGTAAAAGAAAACAGCCGTACACGCAGCACCATGGGGGACAATGGGAACCCCATTCCTAAAGTCTATAAAGTTCCTGAGCATGGAAGAACTTACGCTGGCAGAGTCACATGGGTTGTGCCAATGGGAACAATTTCCATGGATTTGCCCCAGAATTTGTTTTTCCATCTCACATCTGAAATGAAATACCAATTGGTACATATTTAAAAGGAGAGCTACACAGATCAAAGAATTCTTAGGCTGGATAAGTGATCAACCACTGTATAGAATAACCTCTTCATAATAAAATTCATTATCATACAGGATAAGGTTTCATTCAATATACGTACCAATTGGGTATCTGGAACAGAATCAGGGGAACTAAAATTATAAGATAAGGTCCCTCCCTTAGAAGAAGTCACGGTATTAAAGGGAGACAAAAGTGAAAACAAGGAATGTCCACAAAGAGAGGCACAGGCTGGAACTGAATAGGTTTAAGAAGAAATGGAACCACAGAAGTAGGAATGACCAACATGCTTGGAGAAAAGCATCAGAAGAGGCCTGTCTGAAGGGGGCACCTAGACTGGGCTTTGAAGAATAAGCAGGAGTTCAGTAGACAGGAAAAAAGCAATAGAAGACGGAAGCCAGCTTGTTCAAAGGAAGAAAGGTATAAGAGAACATGGTGTGATTCTGTGCTACAGGATTGTTTAGCGAGACGAACAGGAAGACAGACTGAGTACAAAAACAACGGGCTCTAGAAGCCAGGCTAAGACAACTGGTGTGGATACACTGGGGGAAAATGAGATGTTTGGTTAGAAAACTCATGCGATTAGATACAGACTTTGCAGAGAGTTGGGAGCAATACAGAGAATGGCCCAGGAGCACACGAGATGAGAAGCAAAGCGACAGGTTACAAGACTGCTGTAACCGCTCCAAGGATAAGTGAGGGTGAAGCAACCTAAGGCCAGTAGCAGAGAGAGAGAGAGAGAGAGAGAGAGAGAGAGAGAGAGAAGAGAATGACCCCAGAACCGTGGAAGAAGTGGAAGTAGAACTAGCCGACAACTTAGATGCCGACGGCGAAAGACAGGGAGAAGTTGTAGATGGTTTCATAGTTCTCTCATTTGCCTAAAGGGTGGGACCAACTGGGAGACAGAAATGGAAAAAGAACAGAGTAGAAAGAGAATTTTAAAAAAAGGAATAGAAAAAGAATGACAGAGACGTGTGGTCCCTCTGACTGCTGCATGATAATTCACAGACCACAGGGAAGGTGAAAGGAAGGAGGCCGAGGCCATGATGAAGGAGAGGGATAGGGCTGGGAGCAGGCAGCCCCTGGCCACATTCCACTTCTATAAAATATTCATAATAGGCGAATCTATAGAGATAGAAAGTAGGTAAGGGTTTGCCTAAGGATGGAAGAAGTTGATGGAAATTGGAAGTTGGCGTGGGGTTAGATATTGGCTAACGGGTTTTCTTTTGGAGTGATGAAAATGTTCTAAAATTGATGGTGATGATAACTGGACAACTTTGTGAATATACTAAAACTCCGTGAATTATACCTCTTAATAGGCGAATTGTATGACGTGCAAATTATATCTCAATCAAGTTGTTACCAAAAGAAGATAATTGGCTGTTTAAAGCAAAAATAGTAATGTTGTATTGTGGGGTTTATAAAATACATAAATAAAATGTTATGTTCACAGTAGCACAAAGGTTACAGGTTAGGAGAGGGGAAATGGAAGGACACTTTTTTTTTTTAATTTTTTAATATTTTATTGATTTCTGAGAGAGAGAGAGAGAAAGAGAGAGAGGCAGTGTGAGCAAGGGAGAGTCAGAGAGAGAAGGAGATACAGAATCTGAAGCAGGCTCCAGGCTCTGAGTTGGCAGTCAGCACAGAGCCCGACGCGGGGCTTGAACCCACGAACCGTGAGATCATGACCTGAGCCGAAGTCGGACGCTTAACCGACTGAGCCACCTACGCGCCCCTGGAAGGACACTTCTGTAAGTTTCTTACACTGTATGTGAAGTGGCATAATATTACTTGAAGATAGACTATACTAAAGATACATAATATAAATCCTAAAGTAGCAACTAAAACAATGAAACAAAGAGGTAAAGCTACTAAGCCAATGAAAGAGATATGATGGAATCATAGAAAATACTCAGTCCCAAAGAAGGCAGAGAAAGAAAATGGGGGGAACAAGAACAGATATGACAAACAGAAAACATAATAAGAGAACACATTTAAACCCAACTTCATCAATAATCATAAAAAGTGTAAGTGGTTTACACAATCTGATTAAAAGGTAGAGAAATGTCAGAGTGGATTAAAAAGGAAGAGCGGTGCATGGGTGGCTCGGTCAGTTCAGCATCTGACTCCTGATTTGGGGTCAGGTCATGAGCTCACAGGTTTGTGAGATCAAGCCCCACATTGGGCTCTTTGCTGATAGCACAGAGACTGGTTGGGATTCTCTCTCTCCCTTTTTCTCTGCCCATCCCCTGCTCACTCTCTATCAGAATAAATAAATAAATTTTTTGAAAAAAGCAAGATTTGGGAGTTAGGAGCCTATGGGAGTAGGTGGGATAGCCCAGAAAAAGGCTGATGAGAAAGAAGAGATGGACGCTGAGAAGAATACTGTTGTGTACAGTAAGGGGCACACAGAAACTACTTGGGAGAAAATCCTTTCCACTGCATAATACATAACTTAATAATAATAATAATAATAATAATAATAATAATAATGTGCTTCTGGGGTCAATGACTCTTAGCAATTAGGAGGTTAGAGATTTTTTAAGAATTATTCCCAGACAGTTTCAGTGAAAGTTAGAGAAGTTTGTAATCAAGCTTCAATTCTAAACTTTAATGGCAAAGATTCAGAAAGGGAACTATGGTACTTTTAACCTAAAATGGTAATATTATCTCCAGAGAGAGGAACTGAGTGGCTGGAGACTGGGGTAGAGGAAGGGGATTTTCTTTTTTTTTTTTACAAAATATTCTTTTGTATCTTTTAACTTCTATGGATTTTTTATTAAAAATTTTTAATGTGCATTTTATTTTTGAGAGAGACAGAGCATAAGCAGGGGAGGGGCAGAGAGAGAGGGAGACACAGAATCTGAAGCAGGCTCCAGCTCTGAGCTGTCAGCACAGAGCCCGATGCAGGATTCAAACCCATGAACCGTGAGATCATGACCTGAGCCGAAGTCAGACGCTTACCCAACTGAGCCACCCAGGTGCCCCTATAAATTTTTTTTAAAAAGGCAATGTGGTAATTCAGATGTTATCACTGTTAACAGAGAAAAATGCTTTAAAAACTGATGTGTGCTCATTGTTTGAAAACACAGGATGCTCAATTTTTTCTTCTAAAGTACACTCTAACTTTTGAATAAATATATAACTTAACAAAATTAATTAAGCCACTTAGGAAATATTTGCAGTCTTATTTATTCTTCAGACCAACACACCCTCCTCCTAAGTCCAAAAATATAAACTGAATATAGGGATAACAACCCCCAAACCAAAAAAAAGTCAGAAATTCTAAAATGTGATGTTTAGAAATAAAATTACGATTTTCAAAAGAAAAATAAAAAACACACAAAATCCTGTTGTGTAGACTCTGATAAATGCCTGTAAATATTTAGTGTCTCTTGAAATACACAAGGCATGTCAAGCGGCTATGGAATTAGAGAAAAAGTTATAGGAATAAAATGGTGGTGGCTTAGACACAGATGGAGAAACCTTTTTTTCAGGGAACAACTAAATTATCCTCCTGATCCCTTAATTATGGAGTAGACAAATATCAGTAATTGTTCAGAGATGAGAGGCATGAACACCAAGTGGTGTAAATCCATCCGACAAAGCCCAAGTCCAGGGCCCACTTTTGATCTTAACAAGCACTTGTAGTAGTTCCTGAATAAAATAAATCTATAACATTACAAAAAAATGATGGAGGCCAAATATATTAGCACATTACCTTGCCAGAAAACAAAATTTCCAGACTCAGCATGACATGCAGAGATAGGTGGATGGTGGCTGACCTAATGGAAGTAAAAGCCAGAAAACAAAAAATTAATTAACTTTTGTGTCTCATAAAATGCATTCCTTCGCCCTTGCCTTGAGAGGTAACTGTGCACTAAGTGAATGAAAACTTTAGTTTTCCTTCAACAAGTCTGTCCTCAAGAGGGCGCTCCTGATACAGTCAGTCCTGACTTGCTCAAATTCCTTAGGCCTAAGAAGAATAAAGTGAATGGAAGCCTCTGGAAGCTCTGGGAAAAACAGCCAAAGAGGCAAATGTTGAGATTAAAGAAATATTTTGAAAGGTGTGAAGCAAAAGCAGGGTCAGGAAAGGGCACCTGTTCATAAACCGTATAATCTGACATTGGCTACCAATGTCAAAATCACTATAAGCTGTTGTGAAAGAACCTACCAATGTTTTAATTAAGATGTCAGATAATAGATTTTTTTAGAATGCTACTTCTGAGCAACACTAAAATGCTCTGGCTCAGATGTTGCTCCTTTGAAAGCTCTGTATCACAAAGCCGAACCTCTTTTCAAATCACCTAAAAGACTGAGTAATCCAAGATAATGTTTTAAAAGAATAATGTTTCTATAAAGAAGAGCCAGGGCACCTGGGTGGCTCAGTTGATTAAGCATCTGACATTGGCCCAGGTCATGAACTCGTGGTTTGTGAGTTCAAGCCCTGCGTTGAGCCCCATGTAGGGCTCTGTGCTGCCAACTCAGAGCCTGGAGCCTGCTTTGGATTCTCTGTCTCCCTCTCTGTCTCCCCATCCCTTGCTCATGCTCTGTCTCTGTCACTCAAAACATAAAGTAAAACATTGATTATTTTTTAAAAAAGAGCCAAATAATTATTGAACAAATGTTAGGCAACTGCTAAGATAAATATTTTATTCATTTTCTGTCAAGATAAAAATATCTTGAGTAAATACGTAATTTTGTTCTAGGAAAGAGAATCCCTTGGAATGGAGACTGTTGCCTATTGCCCTGCAAGTTTTGTCACTGGGGTCATTACTTCTGTTTATTCACTAATGAAGAAGCTAAAGAGAAAAGGGCTCCTGAGTTGGATTTCCTCGTTATCTTAGTAACTCCAGGCATGTGAGTGGTCTATGTACCGTTATTAGAATTCAGCACCAGTAAAACCAAAGTAATGCTGCCAGCAGCGTCTCAAAATTTCTGTGACTTAGCTGGTTCTTAGTGAAGTATCTTACACTTATAGCATCTAGCATAACACCTTCCTATCACACAGGAGGAGACCAAATCCAGAGAAACTAACATTTCCCAAACACACTGAGAGGGAAGAGAGGTGAAACCCAGCAGTTTTGATGTATACCAGTGGTTTTCAGTGAGGAGGTGACTCATCTTCAACCGCTTGCCTTGCTCTGGCCCCTCAGCTGTAATGAGGAATATGGTACAAAAAACCACTCATATGTGCCACTCTGCTGGGTGAGGAACCCAGGGATAGAGTCATGCCACATACACATTTAACTGATGGCATTTCAACTGTACCAGCATGACCTGATTTCAATAGTTCAGGTATCTTTCAGGTCTCAACGAACATAAATCCTAGATCTGATACGAAGTTGGAGATGCAAATTTGCTGTCCTTTGGCAAACCATCCTTTGAATGATTTTTGTTACCACAGACCTCTCCAAACAGACACAAGAAAAGATGTTCAACAATGCTCATCATCAGGGAAATACAAATCAAAACCACAATGAGATACCACCTCATATCAGTTAGAGTGGCTACAATTAATAACTCAGGAAACAACAGATGTTGGCAAGGATGTGGAGAAAGGGGAACCCTCTTGCACTGCTGGTGGGAATGCAAACTGGTGCAGCTGTTCTGGAAAAGAGTGTGGAGGTTCCTCAAAAAATTAAAAACAGAACTCCCTTATGACCCAGCAATAGCACTACTAGGAAATTTATCCAAAGGATACATAAATGTTGGTTTGAAGGAACACAAGCACCCGATGTTTATAGGAGCATTCCCAACAATACCCCAATTATAGAAAGAGCCCAGATGTCCACCAATTGATGAATGGATAAAGAAGATGTGGTACACAAATATAATGGAATATTACTCGGTGGTGAAAAAGAATAAAATCCTGCCATTTGCAATAATGTGGATGGAACTGGAGGGTATTATGTTAAGTGAAATGTCAGTCAGAGAAAGTTATCACATGATTTCACTCATGTGTGGAATTTGAGAGACTTAGATGACCATAGGGGAAGGGAAGGAAAAATAAGATAAAAACAGAGGTGGAGGCAAACCATAAGAGACTCTTAAATACAGAGAACAAACTGAGAGTTGATGGAGATGGGGGTGTGGGGGTGGGTTAAATGGGTAATGAGTACTAAGGAGGATACTTGTTGGGATGAGCACTGGGTTTTACACGTAAGTAATGAATAAAGAAAAAGATGTAGCCCCTCTCTGTGTCTACAGGATTTTTCAGGGCAATCTACTTCCAGCATAATTTAGAAGCCTAACTCCTAAAATGCAACTCTGTTGGCCTTCATTGTCTTCTTTTTTATTTTTTAGTATTGTTATTATTTTTAATGTTTATTTACCTTTGAAAGACAGAAAGAGAGAGAGAGAGAAAGAGAGAGAGAGAGAGAACAAACAAGCAGGGGAGGGGCAGAGAAAGAGACACACACAGAATCCGAAGCAGGCCCCAGGCTTTGAGCTGTCAGCACAGAGCCCAACGCAGGGCTTGAACCCACAAGCCATGAGATCACGACCTGAGCTGAAGTTGGGTGCTTAACTGACTGGGCCATCCAGGTGCCCCACTGTCTTCTTTTTAAATTCAACTCCTTTGGAGATACTTTATATGACAAAATGCTGCATCCCTGTCTCCCTTTTCTCCCCACTGCCTCCCCCTACCCTACCCCCAGCTATCAATGAAAACAGTGGAGCTAATTTTTAAACCTTGGGATCATATAAAACTAAATGAGTCAACAGAACATCCATACCCTACCTCCCTTCCCTTCCTCCTGCAGCAGGCGAGGAGCTATGGAATGTTCCCCTTCCCCAATAGTGTAGGCATATTTTAAAGTAGATCATATTCATTCCTGCAGAAACAATGTAGTAAAATGTAGGGTTCATAGTCTTGATCAAGAATTTAGCATTTTAGGGGCGCCTGGGTGTCTTAGTCGGTTAAGCGTCCGACTTTCGCTTAGGTCATGATCTTGCGGTTCGTGGGTTCGAGCCCCGCGTCAGGCTCTGTGCTGACTGCCAGCTCAGAGCCTGGANGCCCCGCGTCAGGCTCTGTGCTGACTGCCAGCTCAGAGCCTGGAGCCTGTTTCAGTCTGTGACTCCCTCTCTCTCTGACCCTCCCCTGCTCACGCTGTCCCTCTCTCTCTCCTAGAAATAAATAAAACATTAAAAAAAAAAAAAAAAAGGATTTAGCATTTTATAGGTGGGGCCAAATGTAAACATTAAAGCAAAATACAGTATATACAAACTATAAACCTCCTCTGTGATCATTTTAAATCCCATAAAACAGGAATAAATATATTGCCCATATGAATAATAAAAGAAGCCCTATCAGTCCATAAAGCGTACAGATGTCCCATAAAAATGCAACTTCAACCTTTTAAAACTGTCGTGTCAGATCTTAGCAAAATGCCTCTACATGGGTTCAAAGGATGTATTCTGAACGAATAAATCTCAACATTCACAATATCAATGATTTTGCTTATTTTTTTCTGGCTTAAAAAGGGCTTTGGGAGTGATTTATTTGGTGCACATTGCTTTTAAGAAGGTTATAATGCTTCCCAGGAAAATGAAATTGGTGTCTTGTTTGATATATTCCCTCACAACAGGTATTTATTAATGAAACATTTCTGGAACATCTGCCATGTGCTGTGTTAAGTGTCAGGGAACAAAGGAGCACTTTTGGGGTTCCATAGATACAGGTCCTAACCAGGCAATACCATCCACTGGCAGAATGGCCTTGAGCAAGTTTTTAAACATCCTGGGCCTGAGTTAGTTCATCTGTAAAATAGGGCTAATGCCAGTGACTCTGCAAACAAAAAGATGACACAAGTAAAATGTCAGGATGATACACTGGTATGAAGGGGCCAACACTAAATTTTAGCCATTTTTCATGAGTAGTATTTCTACTTAGTTATCGTGGTAACCTTGTGTCTTCATTTGCCTTATTTTATAAATTAGGAAACAAAGGACCTGTCTAATGCAACACAGTTAATAAGTGACAAGGGCTGGTGCTTTAAACCAAGGTCCTCTGATTTCAAATCCAATGCTCTTTGCTTGATGTCCTAGCTGCCTCGCTATGGCTGTTCTCAAGGCTGGGCTCTGGTCCCATCCCAAAGCCTCTGCACCCCATTAAGATCTCATCTTGAGGATATTTAGACAAAGAATCTTTTGAGTCTGACCTATTCTATCTGAGTCTCATTTATTCCTTTGTAAAATGAGGTCTGGGGGTCCTTCTGACTTCAAAATGCTCTAAACCTAACATCTATTCCCAAAGTCATCTTCAAGTCCTAGCATCAGTGAATGTCAGCCAATTGAAAAAAAAGATTATATCAAGGCTTTGACTAACTCAAAGGGCCCATCAAAAGGGGGTAATTCAAGGTTCATAATTTAATCTTTGTTGATGGCACTCTTTCTAAAATCTACTGGAGTAGAGAATGATGGGCACAATATAACCTTTCTCAGTGTGGGATTTGGGTGAGTTTCTATTCCTGTTATAGCTTAACCCAGATGTAACCCAGAAAGGCATTTAATTTTGAGTTTGAGTCTGAACTGACACAGCCCTGAAGCAGACCCTGTCTTGTCTTCCAGGCTACTGGATAAATCCAATTTAAATGGGTTTTTAGCATCCCTCTCCACCTCTTTCTCTCCACTCCAGCCAAATAAGACCAATTTCTAATTGGTAAATATTCCCAAACATTCAGGAAATTAGTATATATGGTTTATTGTGCAGGTATTTATATGCATCTTTCTTTCCACAAGCCCAAAGCCAGTGAGTTTCCCTTACTGGTTGAAAAGTCTTACAGTTTATCTGTAGATCTCAAGACTTAACCTAATCAATAATCATTTTTGATTATGGCCTAATCATTTTTGATTTATGCTTTGAATGTACTTTATAGAAGAGGCAAGTGGTATGGGGAGAAGCAGATGCGGAAAGAATATATTTCAATATTTGTATATTTTTGTAAGTATATCTTTTTTAGATTTAGAAAAATATCCCTTAGGCCCATCACTTCTGCAGTTGTCCAGACCTGATTTTTTAGTCTTCCTAGTTCTGGACTCACCTCCTATCCTGAAGGGCAGCTTGTGGACAAGAGGACAAGTGCCAGGTAAGAAATCATGCAGAGAGGGGACCCAGGGGCCATTCTTCCCACAGCATTCATCATTTACTAATCAGAGAAAGAGAGAAAGAGAGAGAGAGAGAAAGAAAGAAAGAAAGAGAAAGAAAGAAAGAAAGAAAGAAAGAAAGAAAGAAAGAAAAGAGAGAGAGAGAGAAAGAAAGAAAGAAAGAAAGAAAGAAAGAAAGAAAGAAAGAAAAGAGAGAGAGAGAGAAAGAAAGAAAGAAAGAAAGAAAAAAAGAAAAGAGAAAGAGAGAAAGAAAGAAAGAAAGAAAAGAGAGAGAGAAAGAAAGAAAGAAAAAAGAAAAAAAGAAAAGAGAGAGAGAGAAAGAAAGAAAGAAAGAAAGAAAGACAGAAAGAAAGAAAGAAAGAGAGAGAGAGAGGAAGGAAGGAAGGAAGGAAGGAAGGAAGGAAGGAAGGAAGGAAGGGAGGAAAGAAAAAAGAAAAAGCATATGATGTGTCAGGCACTGCCCTAGTCACTGGGAATACAATGAGAAATAAAAGAAATAAAAATCTTCATGATTGCAAGGTAGATAATAAAGAAATAAGTACATAAATTGTCAGTAGGGCCATGTGTTAAGAAGAAAGCAAGATGTGAGAATGGGAGAGGGTAAATGCTATTCCAGACATGGTGGTAGAGGTAGGACTGTACAGTGGGAGTATCTGGGGCTAAGAGAGAAGTATGGAAGTTAACCACATGGAAAGTTGGGATAAGGGCATCCCAGACGGAGGACACAGGCACTGCTCAGGGCAGGCAAACTCCCCGTATGTTTTAAGAGAGGCAAAAGCCCGGTGTGCCTGAAGCTGAATGAGCAGAGATGGGACAGGCATGCTCTCTGGGGCTAGCATCTTGGAGGGAGGGGGGTGGCTTTGTGGGGCCATGGCCAGGAGTTTGGATTTTATTCCAAGTGACAAGGGAAATCATTGGAGGTTTTAAGCAGGTGTTACCTGCGTTTTGAAGCAATCGCTCTGGCTGTTGGGTGAGGAACTGGCTATGGAAACAAGAGACCAGTGAATGAGTCTACTTACTGCAACAATCCTAGTCATTGTTAACCTTGGCTTGGGCTTGCAGGCCAGCCCCATTGGGGGAGGTGGTGAAAATGGCTGGCTTTGGAAGGATGGCTTCTGAAGGAAGAAGACCCCAGGATTTGCTGATAAATAGCATATGGATTCTAAGAAAGAGCTATTAAGGATGATGCCCAAGGATGCTGGCCTGATCTTTGGGAGAATGCAGTTGCCAGTTACTTTCTCTTCCCTCATGTTCAGAGTTAATCGCTTGGTTTGACAAACACATGGCTTCTTGCCAAAAAGAGAAACAAAAACACATGAAGTGAGGACTTGCACCAGAAGTGAAAAGCGCTGGTTTACTTGCCTTATATTCCATTTATTGCCAGTTTTATTTGAAGAGCCTGAATTTCCCTTCTGATAACGTCTTTAAATAAGATGCCACTTTAATCAGTAGTAACTGACTCTGCCTACTAGCAGATAAGAGAACCATTCAGAGGTGATGGGAGGGAGAGAAGTGATAGGAATGGTATTTATAGGTCTGTCCAAGAATGTATGTTCTCTTGATGAGTAACCGAAAAGCTAGAAGGGCTGAGGCTGGAGAGCAAAAGGAAAAAGACTTCATTTGAATCTCTTACATTTTAGTAACTTTCAGTAACTCCATTTGGCTTTTCTGTCATGAACTCTCAACAGTGCATGGCTGGGAGAGGAGGGTCTGGGGAGGGGTGGGGGGGATATATGGTAAAAATGACTCAAACAGTGATCAATCAGGAATAGCCACTTTTAGGTAATAGCTTAACTGCGTAGTCTTTAGATTCCAAACCTTTCCCAAAGTTACAAAAAGAGAAGCAAAGCTAACTGAAACAAGTTCTCTGACCTGTCCCATCCCTGATGAAGCCCCGAGCCAGCTCGCTAGCTCTCTGCCAGGCAGGAGGGGAACCGAGTAAGGAAGAACCTGCCAGCAGGATGCTTAGTCCCAGAGGAGAAAAAGGGGGAATTCAGAAGGGACTTCCTTTTTCTGAAGTCCTTTCTGAATTCCCCTTTTTGTAAGCTTATTTAGACAACCATGGCTGAATCACATTTCTTGGCACAAAGCAAACTCCTCCCCAGAGAAGGTGGAACCGCCAGAGGTTAGAACACAGGACAGGATTGTTTATGATTTACTCCTGAATGTTGCTCATTCACAAAGGCCACTCCCCTGACCACAATGGGAGCTGGGAACAAAGTCCTACATGGATTTGGAGGATGAAAGGTGTCAGTGACAATGGCAGGCCAAGTCCCAGTGTCTGATCAGCGCACATAATGCTCTATTTCCACTGGCGGCCAGTGGCCCAGGCAGCTCTGAGTAACTACTTAGAGGAGACCCCAAGAAAGGTGAGGGAGCGAGGCCACTGGAATGGAAACATTCCACCATTTCTGGTGTGGGGCACCGGAAGGTCCTAGTGTTCCAGGCCTCGGTTTTCTCGCCTAGAACTGATCCTCACCTCACCTGCCACACAGTGGATCTTTTGAAGATCAAATAAGACCCTGTACAAGTTTGAAGAGCATAAAGCACTCCACAAACCTAGCAGTTCATCGTTGTGAGGAAAGGGTGAACAACAAATGCTTTCTCTGGTTTCTGACCCCATGAGTCATTTTCATATTGCTTTTTGGGGTTGTTTAGGTGAGAAACAATGTAAAGGAGCAAACTGTGATGTAGCCAAACTCTGTGAAGTAGCAATGACTTCAATTTCTTTGGCCAATGACTGCTTCGAACATCCACATCCCCAACCAAACCGCAAAGCAGCAACATCCAACGGCTTAAAGGAAAGGACAGTTACTGCTTTTCAAATCTAGAAAACTCAGTGCAAGAGCCGAGTTACCCCTTGTTTCCTTCCAGGTCCTTGTCCTTTCACTTGGATACATGATTTCTATCAATGATCTTGTTAGAATAAACTTCCACCCTAAAATACTCATGTGGAAGTCCTACCCAGTTTACTACATTTGGCATTCAGTAAACTCTACTCACTGTGGAGAGGTACAATGAAGCAAAGCAGGCCTCGAACTCTGAGAGCTGAAGTATTATCACCCCAAACTCAGAAAGCTGAGTATTATCACGTGTATATAACGCATGATGGCAGAGTCATGCTGTCTCCATAAAGGGAGACTATCTCCTGGGCCGGAAGCAAAAAGGGCCATCCTGGCAGGTACAAGCATGAAACACAATACACACCCTGGCACACTCTTTAGATGTGTCAAATTAGGTTTTCTTGCACAGTGGGTTGGCTGGTCATGATAAACAAGGGTGAGAGGGGGGTGCAGAAGGCTGAACTGAAGAGCCTCCTGGTGGCTGGGAAAAGGAGATCCCTGGACAGAACCCTTTCCACACCTGGGGCAACGGGCAGTGGAGCACATTCCATTCCACAGCCGCCTCTCCTCCTTATTGTACGCTTACCTGGTGATTAAATTCTGGGTTCCCAAGTTATCTGTTTATGGCAAAAGTATGCCGGTCATGTGACCAAGGCCTTCGGGTCCCCATAAGAGGTCTATTTTTTTTTTTTAATGTTTATTTATTTTTGAGAGAGAGACAGAATATGAGCAGAGGAAGGGCAGAGAGAGGGGGAGACACAGAATCCAAAGCAGGCTCCAGGCTCTGAGCTGTCAGCACAGAGCTTGATGCGGGGCTTGAACTCATGAACTGTGAGCTCATGACCTGAGCTGAAGTCGGATGCTTAACCGACTGAGCCACCCAGGTGCCCCAAGAGGTCTATTTTTTATAGCAAATGCATAGAATAGCATTCCTGTTTATGTACCAGTTTTTTTTTAAATATTTTTAATTATTTCTGAGAGAGAGTGTGAACAGGGGAGGATTAGAGAGAGAGGGAGACACAGAATCTGAAACAGGCTCCAGGCTCTGAGCCAGCTGACAGCAGAGAGCCCGACACGGGGCTCGAACCCACGAACCGTGAGATCATGACCTAAGCCGAAGTCGGAGGCTTAACCAACTGAGCCACCCAGGTGCCCCTATGTATCAGTTTCTTAAAGGATCAGCTAGGGTGAGTCTGTGCCTGAGAGACTTATCCACTGCTGGGTGTAGTAGAAGAACCGACTATCAGAGGCCACAGGCTAAATTCCAGACAGGTGAAGTAGCTCCATATGAGCAGGATCGCTGGGACTACCATAGTGACATCAGCTGTGTCACTGATGGCTGCCTCATGGCAGGCTTTCTGTCAGCCTCACCAGTGACAGTATGCCCCCTTCAAACCACTTGAATTAGTGGACTAGATACAGTATATCTTACTTACTATTCTTAACACTCCATATTAAAAAGCATTTTAAAAGTTGCCTCTAAAGATACCATATGTTTTCACTTGTAAGTGGAACAGGAGAAACTTAACAGAGGACCATGGGGGAGGAGAAGGGGAAAAAATAGTTGGGGAGAAGGAGGGAGGCAAACCATGAGAGACTCTTGAATACTGAGAACAAACTGAAGGCTGATGGGGTGGGGGGGAAGGGGGGTGATGGGCATGGGGGAGAGCACTTGTTGGGATGAGCACTGGGTGTTATATGGAAACCAACTTGACAATAAACTACGAAAGAAAAAAGAATAAAAATAAAAATAAAAAAAAGTTGCCTCTAAATATGAGAGCAATAACCATGTGCTGAACATTTGTCTTCGGTGCAAGTATTTTATATCTCAATGTATTATTTCACTAGAGCCTTACTGCCACCTATGAGCTAAGCATTGTCATTCCTACTTTATAAGGATGCTACTAAGGCTCAGAAAATTTAAGTAGCTTGTACAAGGTCACACACAGAGTATGGGGTGGGGTTAGGGTTGGAAAGAGGGTCTACATTACAATTACACCCAGATCACCCTTTACTACTAACAGTGACCAGATCTCTTTCTTGCTTATTTCCTTGGGATCCATTTCACGGAACCAAAGACTGAGTTATGTAATGCTCTTTCTGTCTTTGTGCCCACGTGCCCAGGAGCTCTGCTTTCTCTCTCCATGGCCCCACTGAAGGTACACAAGGAGATCCTGAATTTGGCCTTGTTCCATCAGGGGCTCACAGGATTGAAGCTCAGCTTTACACCAGCTCACGTTACTACTCTTCCTTATACCATTCATCCTGTCCTGATTGTCTGCTGTAGTCTGGGCTATTTTGGGCCTTTATTTTTTCACATGAGTGCATATAATGCCATGGTAACCAAATTATATTTTCATTTATTCTCATTCCATTTTAGCATTAGTATTTAAATAAACCAGTTGAATCTGAATCTAATTATCTTATGCTTTTAACTACTGATTTAACCCCCCACACCCCCCAATATCAGTGTTTAATTTCTTGTTTTAGCTTCTAACTGGAAATGTACTAAAAATGTGCTTCGGGATTATTATATATTCATTTTCCTTTGGGTTTCAGAGGACACTGGTTGTAATTTATAGTTCAGACAAGCAACAGACTCATTAAGTCTCTCAGCTACCCAGCTTTCTGTTCCTACCCTCCAAAAGCAAATCCAGTGATAAAGGAGGCAGCAAGACAACAGGAGGGAAAACAATACTCTAGCAACCCACCCATTTTTCCTTGGTTTTCGAAGAAGTGGGAGGAGAAAAATGTATCAAAGCAATTGTGTTTCATGTTCCTGGGTTGACATTTAGGGATGTACAGAGGGTGGACGTATCCAGTCTGTCATAAGCAGGGGTGTGAGGATTATTTTTTATTTTCCGTATCAGCACATCCTAGTTTAGCTAAATAATTCTTTATTGACAGGTCCTTGGGATGTTGCCAATATTCTGCTGTTGCAAACTATGCTGTCATAATAATGACAGCAGACACTCATATAATGCTTTATACTCCACATATCAGATGCCATACCCAGTGCATTGTAGAGAGTATCTCTTTTAACTGTCACAAAGCCATCTGAGGTCTCTGCCACTGTCACTATTTCCACTTTAAGGAGGAAACTGAAGCTAAGTAACTTGAGCTGGGTTGTAAACCTGGTGAGAGGTAGAGTTGAGATTTGAACCTTGGCCATCTCCAGAGACCCTGCTCTTCGTTCCTAAATATTATTACCTGCTAATACTTAGGTGGAACGTCTCGTGGGAACCTCAAGGAACTCAGGCTACATAAGTATAAAGTATGTCCATCCAGTAGAGGAAGACAGACATGGCCCCCAGCCCACTGCAGTCTCCCCACACCTGGAACAAGGTGGGATATGTGTTATACGCTCGGGAAAGGTTCAGTGATTAAATAAATACATGAATGAATGCTTCCTCTTAAATGAGATTAAGAATAATGCCGTCATTTGATGCTATCCATCTGATGGGAGCATGCATCCTCTAGAAGGACATGTCAACGAGTGAGGGTGCATCTTACTTTAAAACCTTAAATCACAGTTTGAAAAATTGTCTCGCTATGATTTAATACAAAGGGCGCTGTTGATGCATATGGTCAAAGGCATGCTCGGCATTGCTAGTACCTTCATGTGCCTGGGGGAGGCTAGGTTTCAGGTGAAGGGAAATCGCTCCTTCTCTTTATGTGTAAAAGCTCTGTAATTATCTAAGCTGCTTTAAAGCTAGTGAAAGGTGGACAATAAATATTTCAAAAGCGCACGTAATAGAAGGCGTGAGTGACTCCTCCAGTACCAGTGACCAGTGGACAAAAAAGGCGTACATAAGAGACAGAAAGGGCACATATCCACCTGCTCTGAGAAAAACTGGAAGCCTCTGTCCTCACGGATACACTCATAGGTTTCTCCAAGAACAGGATTGAAGGGCTTGCTCCCGGCTCGGAAATAGCTAGATGCATACGCTGATACAGCAAAGGCTGCCACGTACACCTGAGGGGAAGGAGGGAAGAACTTTATTATTTCTCAGTTGCCAAGAAATTGTTTTACAAAAACACACACAAAACAAAGCCTTTATTTCTCTCTTTATGGTTTGTTTTGGAAAGCCACCGATTTGTCTCTGGTTTAGGGACCACGAAACCAAATTTGGCTTAAAGTTGCAGGTATAATTTTTTTACTGTTTTTTTTTTTTTTATTCTTGAGAGAGAGACGGAGTGTGAGTGGGGAGGGGCAGAGAGGGAGGGAGATAGAATCTGAAGCAGGCTCCAGGCTCTGAGCTGTCAGTGCTGGGCCTGACGCAGGGCTCAAACTCATGGACGGTGAGATGATGACCTGAGCCAAAGTCGGATGCCCAACTGACTGAGCCACCCAGGCTCTCCTTAAAGTTGCAGGTTTAAATAATGTCCACCTTGGCCCAGAGACCAGTGAACCAAATATTTTCAAACTGTCCATCTATTCTGATGCCTAAAAAGAAGCTTTCAAGAGGATATTTATCAAGTGAACTACCCTGTCTTTGAGCTGTTAAGCTAAGTCCAGTACCTCTAAACCCAATGATATCTGAGAATCCTAATTTTCAGGAAGGAGAAAGAAGAAGAGCATTAAAAAAGCCAAACTTGAGGTGTCTGGGTGGCTCAGTCAGTTAAGCGTCTGACTTTAGCTCAGGTCATGAAACCCTGGTTCCTGAGTTCAAGCCCCGCATCAGGCTCAGAGCCTGGAGCCTGCTTCAGATTCTGTATCCTCCTCTCTCTGCCCCCTGCCCTGCTCAAACTCTGTCTGTCTGTCTTTCTCTCTCTCCCTCTCTCTCAAAAAAAGATAAACATTAAAAGAAATTTTTTTTTAAAAGCCAAACTTCCCAAAATTCAGAAACAAGCAACCATTCCTATTTTCATACTGTAGAAACCTACAAACTCACTTTGACAGAAGAAAATCTGTGATAGTAATTTCCTGTCTAAGTAACAAGCCCAGGACAGGGCACCATGCATTTAAAAGAGTCATGCTTTCTGGGAGGAAAAATGAAAAATCAAAAGGAAAAGGAAGGAAAATACTATAGGTAAACATGAAATTAGCACTCACTGTGAGGCTGTCAGCATTAAGTTCTCCTTTTGGGGCACCAAAGAGACGCATTATTTTTTTTGCCTTTTTTGGCAGGGGGTGGAGTGCAGAACATTGAACCTAGTAAGAACCCCAATGTTTCCCCTTCCCAGCACATTTCATGGGGTTTCTTTATATCGGGGAGGAAAAGCTGAGTGCCTTTCATAAACGTTTACTAGTCACATAACTTTTCTTAACCCTTCTGCAATAGGACCCACCTTAACCACTCACACTGTAAAATTCTGTAGAGCATCTAGTTAGCTTATAAAAAATCAGTTCAGGAGGCTCAATTCTGCTTTTGTTCTCAAAGTCTGGGTATCTGCTCTTCTCTTTGCTTCCCTATGTGTGTGTTACTGGTTGAAGTAAGTTCACACTGTCTCTATGGAATGTCGGATCGATCCTGAGTCATCTTCACAATTCAAAATATAACAAGATTTATGACAGAACCTGGTGTCATCCATAATGCTGGGTGGGGGGAGAAGGGAGGGAGAGAACAGGCACAATGAAGCATTCTCCTTTTTGGCTGGCAACATGACAGAGAATCTATTCAGGGCCATGAGCTGACCTGCAGGGCAGAGAACGACCCACGGACAGGGTTCCTGCACAATGCCTGCCTGTACTGTCCCTTCCAGATGTATTGTACTGGAATGCAAAGCCTTCCCTCAGACTCCTTCTCAAGGTCAATTCCACCAATCAATCAGCTGACATCCTAAGGGGCTCTCAATCGCCACAAGAATGAAACACCTTGAAGAATATTTTCATCTTCAAAGTCAATCTTTTCTTTAAAGAAAAGAACCGTCCATGAATGGTGACTTTTCACACTTGCCTTAAAAGCTACTTGCCTCCCTTTGTTCAGCAGAAATTCTCCAGAGAAGGGTAACAAAGAAAACACACACACACACACACACACACACACACAGAGCTTGTTTTTTTCTCTCCTACTCTTATTATCATTAGTATCAAGAAAGCCTCTGTGATGGAGAAGTCCCTGAAGACTGACAGTGGGATGTCTCTTTCATCTATAGTTAGATTTCCCCTTCATCTTCAAATCACTCAAATAATGAAGTTTTAATGAGGGTCAAAACTAGGAATGCTTAGAATTTAGAAAAGAATGGTGTCCTCCATCCATGAGAGGATGACTTAGAGTCAGGTCTGTGAAGCCCAGGGGGTGTGCTGACTCTAATACGGTCCACCAGGAAATGCCCAGGGCACAGACTCTTCATTTGGGGGAAGACACTGACCAGCCTTCCATCCAGACAATGACCCTTCTGTGGAGCAGGTTAACATATGAGGGAGCAAAAAGAAGGGATACTCAGTTTCAATGAACAAAGTCAGCTGGTCACAGAAAGGGCTGATTTGCCCCTCATCTTAGAACCATGGTCCCCTTGGGGCGCCTGGGAGGCTCAGTCAGTTAAGCGTCCGACTTCGGCTCAGGTCATCATCTCACGGTTTGTGGATTTGAGTCCCGCATCGGGCTCTGTGCTGACAGCCAGCTCAGAGCCTGGAGCCTGTTTCAGATTCTATACCTCCCTCTCTCTCTGACCCTCCCCTGCTCATGTTGTCTCTCTCTTTCTCTCTCAGAAATAAATAAAACATTAAAAAAAGTTTTTTGAAAAAAGAACCATGGTCCCCTTATCTCCACCCAAGACAGGGGAAAGATTAGAAACACCTGGAAGCCCCTTCATTGGAAGACCCATCACTTGATTGAAAGTAATGTTGAGTAGAGAATAGAGAGTGAATTTTTCTAAGTAGAACTTTTTTTTAACTTTATAGATTAAGAGTGGGAGTGGACTGATAATCATTCTTATGTAAAAATCTCGAACGTTATTTTCCCAAAATCTAGTTGCTGGTGGGACAACTCTCAAAATAAAAACATTCTCAAGGGAAATTTACCCTGGACAAGAAAAACAGCTTGGGAAATTAAATTCTGTCCACCCAGGATAGTAAAAATAAACATGCAGACAGCCCCTGAAGACAGTGTTTTCCAGCCAGGCATGTCAGAACCATCACTCGGAAGGTTCTGGAGAAAAGGGAAGCGTAAAATCACAGAGTAGAACTACCCACAGGCACCAACTGTCACTAAGAAGCTCCCCCAAATGGCAAACTCTATCGAGGTGACTGAAAACACCCAGGCACAGGGGAACTAGGTGTTGGTGAGAAATGAACCCGCTGAAAGGATAATCCAAACGAAAACTGGAGAAGCCGGGAGCTCTGGCTCTGCCTGTCTTAGCTCTGCTGCCCACATCCCCCCCTCCCCGCGCAAACAGCGGGTGCAGGGGCCAGACAGCCCAGCCACAAGAGTGGCTCCTCACCATCCTTTCCAAGGCACTGGGGACCTGTGCGGCCTTGTCCAGAAGCTCACTGTACTCCAGCTCCTCACAGAGCCGCTGCAGGGTGTTCAGAGGCTCATTCAGCTCCACTGGCATGGCCACCTTAGACAGGTCCTTGCCTATGTTGTTCCTCAGGATGTTCCACAGGCTGATGTTACTGGCGTTGGGACATGGCGCCGGCAAGCAACTTCTTCTTTTGGACTTTGCATCCCCACCACTTTCAAGCACAGGCCCTGAAAGGGAAGTCAGCCTCATTGTCTCTAGAAGACTTTTTATTTTATTATTTAAATCAAAAACAAAAACAAAAACCAAAAACGCATGAATAAAACCTTACCCAGCAAGTACTCAAGTGTACCATTAATCAATTATCTGGAATGTGACCGAACGTCAGAAAATAGAAAGAATTCTGCACTGCTAAATGAAGTACCCAAAATTACACGCACTAAAACTCAGGAAGTTTATTCACAAGGGAAGTCTTCAAGTTCCTGCCCAGACGCTAGTGACTCATCGCTTATATACACGTACAATAAAACTGGAAACTAGATTTCTATGCTTACAGCAGGTTACTGTTTATACCTTTAAACTCTTTAAATGTTTAAAAAGTACTTGAGGCGCGCCTGGGTGGCTTAGTCGGTTAAGCGTCCGACTTTCGCTTAGGTCATGATCTCGCAGTTCGTGGGTTCGAGCCCCGCGTCGGACTCTGTGCTGACTGCCAGCTCAGAGCCTGGAGCCTGTTTCAGTCTGTGACTCCCTCTCTCTCTGACCCTCCCCTGCTCACGCTGTCTCTCTCTCTCTCCTAAAAATAAATAAAACATTTAAAAAAATTTTTTTTTAAAATAAAAATAGGGGCGCCTGGGTGGCTTAGTCGGTTAAGCGTCCGACTTTCGCTTAGGTCATGATCTCGTGGTTCATGGGTTCGAGCCCCGCGTCGGGCTCTGTGCTGACTGCAAGCTCAGAGCCTGGAGCTTGTTTCAGAGTCTGTGACTCCCTCTCTCTCTGACCCTCCCCTGCTCATGCTGTCTCTCTCTCTCCTAGAAATAAATAAAACATTTAAAAAAAAATAAAAATAAAAATACTTGAAACCCTGCTTAAAAACTTTTAAGCTCTTTTTAAAAATCATGTCCAATTCTGATAAAAACAATTGTGCTTACATATGATATTTGTCCTTCTCTGCCTGACTTATTTCGCTCAGCATAACACCCTCAAGGTCCATCCAGGTTGCTACACATGGCCAGATTTCATTCTTTCTCATTGCCATGTAGTATTCCATCGTATGTTTGCACATATAGGAGGATTAGGAGGAACTTAACGGAGGACCATGGGGGAGAAGAAGGGGGGAAATGGTGGGGGAGAGGGAGAGAGGCAAACCATGAGAGACTCTTGAATGCTGAGAAAAAACTGAGGACTGATGGATGTGGGGGGGAGGGGGAAGATGGGCACGGAATGGGGCACTTGTGGGGATGAGCACTGGGTGTTATATGGAAACCAACTTGACAATAAACTATTTGTAAAAAAAAAAAAAATAAAAAAAACAATTGTGCTTACTACAGAAAAATGATAATGGAAATAAAAGTCATCCATTATCCCGCTATCTGCATATGAGTTATTTATGTTTTGGAGTGTTTTCATGTAGTATTTTCTCCATCCATATAGCCCATATAGCATGTCTATTTTTATGTTCTGTTTATTCACTTAACTACTTCTCCATGCTATTCAAAATTCTTCTAAAACATCATTTGTGGGACACCTAGGTCCGGCTCAGTTGGTTGAACATCCAACTTTGGCTCAGGTCATGATCTCATGAATCATGAGTTCCAGCCCCACATCAGGCTCTGCACTGACAGCTCAGAGACTGGAACTTGCTTCGGATTCTGTGTCTCCCTCTCCCTCTGTTCCTCCCCTGGTCGCTCTCTGTCTCTCCCTCTCAAAAATAAATAAAGATAAAAAAATAAAATAAAACATCATTTGTAATGACTGTAAAAAACTTCCATGCTATGGATATGCCATAATCGACTGAATCATTCATCTACTGTTGGACTTTTCGATTAGTTTATGTGTTTTGCTATGATGCAAAAAAAAAAAAAAAAAAAGTATTGGATATTTATATTCTTGATATTTTATTACATCTCCGAGTACTTGCTTAGGATATATAGAAGTGGAATTACTATGTCAAAGACTATAAACATTTTAGACATTTGATTCATATGATCAGATGGCTCCTCAAAAAACCTACATCGATTTCCTATTTATCAATAGTAGACATGTGTCTATCTCCTGAGGCTTTTTCAGGCTTGTCATCATTTGTTTTGAATTTCTAGCAAATTGTTGGGTGGACAGTGTTATTTCCTTGCTTTAACTTACACTAAAAAAAAATTGCTAGTAATTCTTTCACGAATATTTCTTCTTTTCTGAATCATCTGTTTTCCTCTTTACATATTAGGGCATAATTTTTTGTTTTTATGTTTGTTTTACAATCAAATCCCCATTTGACATTGATCTTTAAATCTGGTCCACGTGGTTAGCTAATGAATAAAACATTTACACTTTTAGGTTTTTACATCTATCAATCTTTTTCTTTGTGACAACTTCCATTGGCTTAGGCTCTGAAATTCTTTTCCCATCCCAGCTGAGCCTACTTTCAAACAAAATCTTTTGCATTACACCAACACATGAGAAAGATGCATTTTATTTCTATATATTTATTTATTAAAAATATTTAACATATAATCATTATAAAGCCAATCACTCGGAATAAAGAGGCTGCTTTGAGGAACAGAAAAGTGTGACACTGGGGCCACACTTTACAGTCTCATGTTAATCTAAGCATCCAATTAATTGTTGAATTTATTTAAATTTCTTGGTGTAAGCAAACATCAGATTTACCCATGTAAACAGCTGCAAATGATGGTAGTTTTTAAAACAGTTTTCCATGTAATGTCAAAATATTTTCTTTGATTCTGCTAATCCAGATTTTGAAACAACACTGTATGAATAACTACTACCAGTGAATGAATAATACCTACCTAGCAAGTCTTTGACCATTTTACGTATATTATCTATTTTTACATATACTTTATACATACATTATCTCTTAAGTAACTGGCACTAGAACACATAACCAGTGAGTACAGAACTGAGGTTAACCAAGGAAGTCTGGTCATGAATCTATATTCCTAACTCCTGAACCTCCCACGGCACCCATCATGGTGATGGATCCCAATATTTGCCTTCTGATTTGGGGAGGAAGAAATTAACAGGAATCATTCTAAATATCTAGCATTTACTAGGGGTTCAGAGAAACTCTAACATTATAAATTACCAAGAACTTGATCCAATTCCTATTTCCTTTTGTAGGCACATCTGTGTCATATGACACAAAGGTTAGGTCTACATCCAATCTTTTCAGTGCAGTACTGATGTTTAGAAATCTAATCTTCCACAGAGACAGTTAAACTGAACGACACTTATTTTTGCCTCCAAATACTGTTGAAGAAGAAAGCTGGGTTTGGCTCAGCGTTTGTTGAAGCCAAGGAAATGCACCAGTCAGCATTCCAGCCAAATGGCTGTGGAATAAGAGAGAACCATCCTTGACTTCTCTGCTTTTTCTGGCTAATGTCACCGGAGCACAACTGTGGTCTTAGGGCAAGTCTTCTGTTCCTGACTTTGACCTCTGAACCCTCTAACCCGGTGCTCCTCTTGGCCTCTCCCTCAGGCCTCAAAGAGAAAAGGACTTCAGCATTTGTCTGTCTTCCTCATCCACAGCGGGAGTACCATTTTAGTGTGTGTGCTGTTTGTCAAGGGGATGTGTTGTTATTTCTCTTTCAAGTGACCTCCTTGTTTTTCTAGAAAAGCAAGTAGCTCCTGTATCATTGGTCTTCTCCTTTAAACCACTGGACTGTTACACGAAAGAGTTCATCTCTCTGGAAACATTTCAAGCAAGACAGAGCATAATGAGCATCAGACTTCTGGAGATATGATGCTAAACGTATGTTCTTCCAGAGAATGGTAAAATCACCTGCCTTTTTTGTGGTCCCCAAAGTGTAGGCTCTTTGGCATTCATATAACAACTCATCATATTTCACACATACTTACTGAACTGGGAAGCACTAAAATAGAAAAAGCCCTGTCTGACATGGTCCCTGTCCTCTGGGTAGATATGAAAATAGGTGGTGCTCTGAGTACCCAATATGTGGCACAGACCAACCTGGAGACCCCAAGGCACACTGAATACCAAGACTGGGAATGTCTGATGCTACAGGACTCATGCAGAGAACTGTCCAATGGGTTAATTCTTCTTAAGCACATCTTCTGAAACAGACATCAGTCTGCTTACTGAACTCCTAAATCAGAGCTGTTTGGGGCTAGGCAGACACTCCAGGTACCCCACAATTCAAACTAACATTTCCTCAACATCATTTTGCTCTTGAGATCAACCTGTAATAAAGGGACATCTTAGGATATCCTGATGGTCCCATCCCCCCTTCTAGGAGGTAGTCATTTGTTACTTTTAAATGTGTTATCTTAAAGAATCTGAGGCTGAATTACCACTCAGATCAGGTATTTTTATTATATAAGCCTTATAGAATTTCTAGAGCATGAAAACCACTAGATATCTAAAGGCAAAAGGCTCTATTGTAATATCCTTGCTGAGAGACTGTCTGACCATATGAGAGATATCTGTTGCACTAATTTTTGATATTTATATGATAACTGGTATACCCTCACTGTATAAAATCAAATTTTTCATGGGTAGACAAATTTATTTGAATGAATATATATTTCACATGTGAGTGCTGATCCCCCACCTAGATTATATAAACCTCAAGGATGGGGACCATGTCCTAAGTTTCTTGTTTAATACATGTTACAGTTCTATACCTGCAGCAGATACTCTATTAGTGCTTATCAGTATCCTGTGAAGATAAAGCTTTCAGAGATCAGATAATTTAAATCTTACCCAAGGTCTGTCTCTCATTATCTAAATCATTACTGAGATTATCTAAGGAAAGGTTATCACTTATGTCACTGACATAGGAGTCATCCTCAGAAATCTATGGGAAAAGAAAAATACATTAGAGTAAGAATAAACAAACCAGATTTTTATTAAACCTTTACTCCAAATCATCAAACATTTTGAATCCCATGTTAAAAACCTACAAAAATAATTTTGGATTGCTTTCAGAGAGGTCCGTATGCCAGTCTGCCTAACGGCAAACACCTGTTATTAACATTTTTATATTTTCTTGACCAGTTATCACAAAGAAAACACAAATCAACTCAAGATCTTAGTTATTACAAAAATACTTATGAATTCAGACTGCATTTTCAGAATCTGTTACTGTTTGCATAGAATAATTACAATTTGTCTTTCAACTACTTGTGAGAAAAAAAAAGACTCTCCCATGGAAATTAAATAAGATTAGTACTTCTATACTAAAGGTGTAAAATTATCAATTCACACTTGCAGAAAGCAATCCTACCTATGATACTTGCTTATTTAGGAAAGTATGGTTTTATGCATCACCATAAAATGGCATTATTATGGATTATAAATTGTTATAATAATAGCAATATTTAAATAATTATAATAAAGTAATAATTGCATGTTATAAATTAATATTGGTCAAGTTCAGTGATTAATAAAATAAGATACTGAATCCTGATCCTGTGGTAGAAATATTACATTATCAAATGGCTAACAGTCAAAATTATTAACCAGTAATTAAAAGAGGTATAAAAAAATCACGCAACAGAAGTGAGGAAGTACCCAACACCTTCTCCTCCTGCAACTTTTCCCTAAGGTCTTATATCTTTTTGTGCTTTTTGGCCGTGGGAGTTGCAAGAAGCTCCTCAGAATGGAATGGCAGAAAGAGCCCACTGAGGTAAGCGTTTCTAAAGGAATGAGTAAAGCAACAAAGGAGGTTTTGAGGCACCTAACTGAAAACAGTGCTCAAACCTCATTTTCTGAAGAGCTTGGAGATAACAGAACTTCCTGTGCGTCAAAAAACTCTGAAAGGGAGTCCGTGATGGAGAGCCTACTTTCATTGGAAAGCTGATGGACCAGAGCTCGGTTGTCATCTCTGGAGTTCTCCTGTTGTAAACACAAAAGCAAAAATGCATATAATTAGAAACAGTCTCCAGAGAAGCAAAAATAAACAGCTGATTTCACTGCATGATATACGAGGTCACAGGCGCATGCAAACAGGCAGCTCAAAGCAGAGGTCAGCTCCAAAGTCAAGGAGAAGCAAGCCTCACACAAACCAAAATGAAAAATAAAAGTGTCCCCCACACAGGGGCACCTCACTTTATAGGCACTATTACTGCTTAGGCACCTGCAACAAATCTCAAAGCAAAAGGAGATTGTCCAGGTCAGTCTTGGTTCCAGTTAAGAGAGGGAAAATTCCCACACTCTCTGAATCATATCCTCTTATTCTCTACCACTGCAGGATGTTTCTTTTCATCCTAAAATTTCCTCTGAATTGTACTCAATGTATGTCCTTGCGTGGCTGATTTGGAGCCACAATGTCTTTTTCTGCCCCTACGCTCTCCCAGGAGCCAACATGCAGTTTCTGAGGCGTCTCTTGACAAATACACAGCGTGTTTTGGTCCAGAAGGGCCCCTGGTGGCAGATCATTCATTATTCATGGAAGAATGAGGTAAATTCTCTTTGTTAGTCTCTCTCCAACCACAAATGACTCTGAGAGGGACGGAAACTCCCAATCCCCTTTATAAACCTCTCTACAAACAACATAATGGTATATCATGATTTTCTCATCTTGCGTGGCCCTCCCTTCTCTACTTCACTGGATCTAAACTTCCCCTCTGGGAAGGTCCTAAATACTTTGTTTTGAAATGTGCTTTCTGTTCAATTGGCAAGTGAAAATTTAATACGACTCAACAAATTAGCAACTGCTCTGTGCTGGCCTTGGTGAGATATAAGGATGCACTGGCCTGAATGAGTGGCACAAAGAATGCACCCAACACAGGAGACCAAGACTGTAGAAGAGAGAGTACTACAGAAGGGAAGAGGAAGGTTGAGGTTGATTCTATTCTGAGCTTTGGTTTGGAGGGCTTCACAGAAGAGGTGACACCTGACTGGACCTTCAGGAATAAGAACAGATTCAGGACAAGATGACGGGATTCTTTCAATTCAGAGGAGAGGTTTGTTGCCTTGAACTTCCCTACAGCTCACATTTCTCACTAGGCTGATAAAGGAACTGCTTCTGCCATATATATGTGATAAAGGAGTCTCAGAATATTTAGAGAACAAAAGTTAAAGCAGATTCTGTCTTTTCCAGAAGTTTTATGAGTTCAAGATATGCTCTTCAGTCTCATAAACAAATTATACCTAAGACGGGGATGCGATAACAGAAGGACCATAGCAGATTTTCATAATTAGTAAAGGACAAGTGGTCCCTTTATGAGAGGTTTACTTCAGGAACACATGTCCATGGGCATCCCTTCCTCTTGGATTCTTCCTAAATACGATGCTTGGCCATTCAAAGGTCTTACCCATTTTAAGATCCATAAAGCCTTGTGAAAAGGAGGCTTCTTCTGCCCTGACAAAGAGATGACATTAATCTATAAACAAGTACCCCCAAAGCTGTCACCTTCAAGGGGAAGGAATGTCTCCTCAGAAGAGGAGACACTATAGTGAATAACTGAGCTCCTTTCATGCTCACTGAAACAACAGAATCTTCCTGTGTCTTTGGTGTGTCACTGCCACGTAAGATTCTAATGTTTTATTTACTTGTTCTATTCATTAATTCATTACTAGTCACTCCTGCTCTCTCTCTTCCTTCTCCTAGATGGATGGATCAGAAGGATTTCTTGGCTGACCAACAATGAAAAGAATACACCTAGCCCTAGCCCCTTCTGATGCTCCACTCCTCAAGAAATGTCCTATCAATACCCACTGAAAACAAAACAAAACAAAACAATAAAAACCTCAGTGGGGCTGCAGTAGCCCCAAGGCCCAGCACACTACCTTACACGCACAGCACCGCACTTGTTACATATTGACCTGGTCAGTTCACTTCAACAATTTCCCCACAAGGCTGGAAGGCCTCAATGGTTACCATTTTTTTACATTGAAAAAAGATAAACAGAGAAGAGGGAAGGAAGGGAACATTCATAATCCTAACACACTAAAACCATTATAAGCATTTTGGTACATTTCTCTCCCATCCTTTTTATACATATAACTTTGCTTTAAAATAATTGTACATATATGTATAATATAAACTTATATAAATATATGAAACTGGGGCAAATGGAACTGAGTAGTAAACATGTTCCCTAGTCCGTTGGTTTATATATCATATATAATATATATTTATAAACTTTCCCCAAATAACACTGTACCAGAGTCATTTTTTCAAAATTAGCATTTATCCCGAGGATAAGAGTAACAAATGCTCAAAATAGAAAATACAGAAAAATGTAAATAAAATACATATTACTTAGAGCCTCATTGCCCAGATGTGTCCCCTATTAACCTATTGGTATGTTTTTTAATATTAAAACGTGTGTATGTATGTGGGTGGTGTGTATATGTGTATATATTATATAAAGTACAGATTTAAGTTTAAAAAAGTAAGATCACACTTTACATAGTCTTTATATAGTCTGCTATAGGCATTTAACATTATATTGTGAACTTTTTCCCAGGATGTCAGTTTCTTGAGACATTAACTTTAATTCACAGATGATATTTTATTATATATGTGTGTCCCAAAGTGACCGTTTTATATATTAGGAATTAAGAGTGTTTCCAAATTTGTAAAGATCATGAACATGTTTGCAACTGTCTTTTGTAAATGAGATAATACTTGTATTTGAGTATTAGAATCAGCTCTCAGAAGCAGAATTATTAAAAATGTTAGAATACAGATGTTATTTAATTACATTAACAAATAACAGAACCTCTGTTTTCTCTATATCTTTAATGGCATAGAATACTGTATTTTAGAAAATCTGTATGTTAATCGAATTGTTTTAATTTGCATTTCTTTGTTAAGAATTAGGTCTAACATTTTCTTCTTAAAAAAATATAGAGATGTTGATTAGGGGAGGGTAGGTCAGGGTGGATGGGACCTCCCTCTGCATTTCTTTGCACTTTCTTGTGAATTTCTAAGCATGACAAAGTCAAAAGTTTCAAAAAACTTTATGTATTTGGGGTTTTTTTCTGTGAATTGTGTCCCTTTCTTCATTTGTTTATTGGGGTCTTGACTTGATTGTTATTACAGATTAATAATTTACGTATTAAAGACATTATCACCTAAGTCAGCATTAGCTAAGTCTGTCATTTTCACTGAAAATATTTTTCCTACTTTATTGTTTGTCTCTCTCATTTTCCCACACACTCCATTTCATTTCTTTCCTAAAACAAAGGTCAAAGCTAGTCAACATGTCTTTTGTAATTTTTCTATTGCTTCCAAATTTAGAAAGTCCTCCCTACTCTAGCCATTAAGATAAATATTTAAATCAACAGATTTCAATATGAGTTTTTATATTTAACTCTAATTCACTAGCGTTCATTTTGGTATGCACTGTAAAGATTTAAACTGCTCTCCAAACTGCTTTTGAGCTGCGCCAACTGAATTTATTGAATAATCCATCTCCTCCCCATTGATTTTTTTAGTTGATTCTATCATGTATTTGTTTCTTTTATATGAAATGGTGTTTATGTCTGAGATAGTCGTTCAGTCCATGCTCACACCATCCCCCCATCATATTTTCACTACTGGAGCTTCACTCTGTCTTATTTTCTGGCCTGGCACATTTCCTCAATATACAGCAGGTGTGATGTTACTGAGAAAATACTGTGCTTTGGGCTCACCAGATGAAGACTGAAATCACAGCTAGGTCTCTCATTAGCTGTGGGCCCTGGGGGAAGTTATCCAACCTCTTTGGTTTCCTTGTCTCTAACGTGAAACTACCATCACCCACCTTATAGAACTGTGGTTAGGATTTTGTGAGTTAACGCATTCACACGCATATGGAATATAGCAATCAGATAGGCAATTAAAAGAATTAAGTTCTCTTCTCTTTCAGACATTTCTTTAAAGTTCTTGACTACTTAGTCTCTTAAATGGACTGTAGATTAAGTAGAGTATGATCACCCAAAGTCACCTAGTCTTTCATTTGGAACCTAGAATAATATAAGAACCAATAAGCTGACAATATTAAATATTCACATTCAAAAACATAAACTAGGAGAACTTACTAGAATGTGGGAGTAATTTCGATGGGAGATGGGTAATTTGAGCAACTCAAAGGTAAGGGAAGGTAAGTACAGAAAACAGAGTGCCCTAGGTTGACGTCACCGTGGGGACTGCCATTCCTTGACAGATTGCTTGGGGTGTCTGTGAGCTACCTAAGAAAAATAAACAGGAATGGAATTTTTAAGCTCTTGGGGCGGCCACTTCCAGTCACTCTCTGGTTTCCTGAAGACAAGAATGGCTTTTCCATTTCTGGGAAAATGAGCCTGAGTGACTCAGTGAAAAGCAGGATAAAACATGGAGAACATAAAGTCACTGAAAGAGGAAACAGCAAGGAGAACGTGTCATCAATTCAAGACTTCAGAAGGCTATTTTGGAAAGTGTGAGTTCGGGGGACACTATCCCTCCTCCTCAAGGGCAGTTTACAGCATTTAAGCCTTCAGGTACATTCCTTGTGAGATCAGTTTAAAAACATGCATTAAAAAAAAACAACAACCCGTGATTCTAGTTTCCTTTCCAAAACACAAATAGCCCCCAACTATGCACGCTGAGCATAAATACATAGATCCATAAATGAGGGGTCAACTTGATTTAATACAGTTGGTGGTAATGCTATTTAAAAGGTAAGCATTGGGGAGCCCGGGTGGCTCAGTCAGGTAAGCATCAGACTTCAGCTCAGGTCATGATCTCATGGTCTGTGAGTCTGAGCCCTGCATCGGGCTCTGTGCTGACAGCTCAGAGCCCGGAGCCTGCTTCGGATTCAGTGTCTCCCTCTCTCACTGCCTCTCCTGGGCTCAAGCTCTTTCTCTAAAAAATAAACAAATATTTAAGAAATGTTTTAAAATAAAAATAAAAGGAAAGCATTGCCTCACAACAGACAGGAAACCCCACAGAATGCCAGTGCCTGGCAGTAAACTACACTCCACGATGGCCAGTCGTGGTGACTGCGCCCTGCTTTAGCTACTGTGCAGATTCAAAAGAGAGCCCACCTGGTGAGCACATTTTCTTTGCCCAGGCCTAAAATGAAGGTCGCCCCAGGTCATGTTCAGGTGCTCAGCTTTAAAGATGATTTAGTTCAGGTATTGGCTAAAATGACTGAAAAGATCTCTTGGTGGGGAGGAAGGACGTAGAGGAATGCCATGGTTAACCACTGACGCGCGTCTCAGAAGCAGGGGCAGGCCTGGGAGCCTCTGCAGAGAGAGGGTAGGGCCCTTGTCAGCAAAGAGGGTCCCCTCGGCATGCGGCCACGTGACTGTGGATATCCCAGCCTTGCCCTTGGCGCTGACCGATTTCAACCCCTAGTCTCACTGCCTGCACACATGGCTTCCCACAGAGTGAAGTGCTGTGCGGGGGTCTTGTTTTCTTTGAGGACAGGAAAAGGAAAAAGAAGGATTAAGCCTCAACACTGGAAACTCCTTTTATAAATCTACACACAGACACACTCACGTACACACACCCTCACACACACACACACACACACACACCCCTTGTATATTTCCTTCCTCCCTTTTTATTTCAAATGTGCTCAGTCTAATAAATTTGTTAATAAAAAAATTTAGCAATTCTGAGGCGGGCATATGATAGCTAAAACCAGTTTTAAGGCTGGTTATCTTTTTTCACTTATTTTTTTTAATCATCCACTTATATTTTTCTGCAGTTTCTCATTTCAAACACATTCAAAGAACATTCTGGATAAACATCCTGTCTTGAGAAAAGACATTTTAAACATACTATTAGTTGACCAAGACACTTCAATTGTAATACAAGATTTTTTCCCCTCAGAAAAGTACAGCTGTGCTTTTTAAAAGAAAAAAAAAATCACAGGAGAGGGAGAAGGGAAAGCCACAAAGAAAGGGGAGAGAGGATCTCATGGAGGGAGCAAAGGATACTGGCAGGGAATTAGGAGACCACAGGGCAAAGATAATTAAGTCTCTTCAGAAGTAGCAGGAGAAAATGTTTGTCTTTCCCCATTCCAATAAAACCTAATAAAAGGTGATACTTAGGAGGAAAATGGGGTAAAGAAATACAAAAGGAAGAAGACTTCTTGGGGTGGGGTGGGGAGGAAGCAGTTTAACAATGCAGTAGGCACATATTCCAGAAAGCCTTCCGAGGCTCCCAAACCCTGCAGCAGCTGCGGGAGGTGGGCAGAGATGTGAGCACCACTCCCAAGGGAGAAACAGGGGCTGAGCGACTAGACAGAGGGTGTCAGGTGAGGGGGTGGCGGTCATGGAAACAGTCCCAGACGAGAAGCCTTACCCACCTCTGCCAGACTGTCACCCGACTTGGCAGCAGCGGGGGGGTCGAGGAGCAGAGACTCAGCATGGATTCTGCATAAGCGTTCTTTAAGGTCTGTGTTTTGTGCTAGGGCATGGAACATGTTAAAAATAGTGGGGCTCTGTTAATAAAGGGATGTACCAGAAAAGCACAGCAGTGGGCCCTGTGAGACGGAGCCTTGAGCAGGGCACTTCCTGCACTTTCTTCTTGAATGCTATCCCACAGGATACTGGTTCGGAGATGCCAGAGAGATCAAAGATACTAAACTTTGGAAGTGATGTCCCTTCTCTAGTCTCACTCCTGGGGATGAAAGATGGGGTTGACCAAAGTTTTCCTTTCGGTGGAGAAGGACATCACCAACACCTTCAGCTCTTGCTAAGGCTAGGGGTTTCATGGCCCCTCATCCTCCCCAGATCTCTCCCTATGATCCCACGCTTCTGATGCCGCTCTCACTCCTTTAGATAGGATATCTTTTAATGTTATTTAATTTTCACACCAGTTTTACTGGATCTTAAGAAGTGTTTGCTTAAAAGCAGTATTCTGAGGAAAATTAATTTTACTATGTTCCAATACAGGTGATGATTGTTTTATTCATTTTTCATGACTAGGACATTTTACTGAAAACAACAATAATGCACTTTCACTTACCTGGATAAAGGCTAGGAACCAGGGGGAGGGGTGTGAGCACAGGTAAACCCACCCCAAGGCAGGTCTGATTCCCTGTCCCAACCTCCCAGTGGGAAGGAACTGGCTTGAAGGTTGAGGGAGATGTTTCCAAATGATCTGTCTTTGGAAAGGGACAAGTGTGCCTGATTGTGACCCCCAGACACTCCCGCAGTCAGCTCCTGAGGTGCTTGCACACAAATCTGGCCCGTCTGTTTGTCTTCCAGGCCCTACTCCAAGAATCTCAGGTCGTTTCCCACTAGTGCCCACAGGATCTACCTGCTGAGACCATAGAAGGACGCGGCACTGTCTGGCTTACTGCCTGGGTCTCAAACAGGAGGCTGGTTTTATGTTTTAATACCCAGGAATGGATGGGCTATTTGGAAATACTGAGTAAATGTTCTTAATTTTCACAAACACATGTTACAATCTCGATGGGGTAGTCCCTTTTTTTCTGACCAACATGTGGCTGGTGTCTACGCGTAAGTGGCTAGAATCTACACCAGTGGCTAGAATCTTAGTATGGCCTGAAAAAAATATGTTACTGTAGCAGTTTCTTTTTCCTTCATAAACCACAGGCAGAAGAACACCAGGATGGCACATGCAGCCCAAACATGTCCATTCTGATAACTCTGGGATGACACTAAAAATTTTATTAAAAAAAAAAAACAAAAAAAAAAAACAAGACTTGGGGCACCTGGGTGGCTTAATTAAGTGCCCAGCTCTCGGTGTTGGCTCAGGTCATGATCCCATGGTTTGTAAATTTGAGTCCCGTGTCAGGCGCTGTGCTGAGAGTGCAAAGCCTGTTTGGGATTCTCTCTCTCTCTCAAAATACATAAATAAACGTTAAAAAAAGTCTTAAATCTAATCCAGAATCCAAGCCAAAAAGAGGACAGAAAGGATCATTTTGTTATATCTTAAGCTTCCAAATTCCTGAACATGGGGGAGAATGAATTCCTTAGCAAAGGTAACAACCTTGGCCTAGGATACCCTGCCCTCTACCAGACAAGGAGACTAACAAGATGAGGCTGAACCTCCAAGGGACGAGGGCAGGAGGGAGGAAGACCAATATAGTGAAAGGGATTCTGGGGAGTCCATCAAAGGAATCCTTTTATTTTAAATGTTTTATTTATTTCTGAGAGAGGGAGAGACAGGCAGACAGACAGTGTGAGCAGGAGAAGGTGAGAGAGAGGGAGACACAGAATCTGAAACAGGCTCCAGGCTCTGAGCTGTCAGCACTGAGCTCGGTGAGGGGCTCGAACCCACGAACCGTGAGATCATGACCTGAGCCGAAGTCGGATGCTTAACTGACTGAGCCACCCAGGTGCCCCCAAATGAACCTTTTAAATGCACTAAAAGGCAAACTAGTGGGAACAGTAAGAAATGCTTTTTAGCACTAAAAAATAAATTTAAAAGAGAATTCATCTTACTTTTCTCAAACCAGAGTAGCACCCAGTACGGCTCTCTACTACAACCCAAAAGGGGGTGTTCTATTTCTGACCTTAGAAAACCCAGAGCTCCTCAGGGTAGATGACAAGGAGATTCTCTACATAGGCTAAGCCCACATTATTATCATTTTTTTAAATTTCTTTCAAAGATAGCATACTTAGAACATCAACTGGCTAAATATTCCTAATGCCTGTTTCAAGAATATGTACTACTGCTAATGTATAGCCTATTAATGTCATACCAAAATCAGTACTTTACTTCTCTCAATAACATGATGAATCAAAAAGATGAATTGATTTTTCTAGTTCTCTCAAAGCCTGAATTAGCTTCTGAAAACAAGATATGAAAGTCCATCTGCCCAACCTGACCCTAAATAAAAAGTTCAGTATTGCTTCATTTGGTAATTTTACACGTGTGCACACTTTCTCTTTACAGTAGGAATTCTAAAGCACAAGTAAAGCTCAGGAGCAAATAAGAATGTAATTTTAAATTTTCTCTAGCTTTTCAATAGATACAGAGTGAGTAACCAGACAATGTCCACTATTCAAAGTAGAATCCTAGGATACCATGCTTGAATGGAGCCCAAGTGGAATCAAGGGGAGAAAGCAGAGACAGTGAGTAACAGAAGGGCTTGATGAAAAACATTTGAAGCTTGGCAGTGATTTTTGCTGTTAGGAAAACATAATGATTATCTGACATTCCATATGACTCATCTCTTTGTGCCCGTGCAGGAAAAAGAAGCAAAATGTTTTATACTACCAAATCAAATAACTGCCAAAGAACTTTGAAAGAGTGTAAACAGGACCAGTGCTGTGCAGCAGAAAACATAAAAGTGAATTTCAAATTGCCCTTGTGCTGTCTGTCATTTGCAAAGTCAACCTAAGCGTAAGAAATCTTAGGTACAGAAATCTCCAAACTGTCCGATTTTATATCAACCGACAAACATCTGTAAGACTCACACAAACACACAACAAAGGCTTTACAGAAACAGAAAAATCAAGATAAATAGAAGGAAACCAAACTTAAAGTATCTAAGGCTCAGTGGAACACTAGCTACTAAGATTTGATGTAGGCTCAGTTTTGGTGTTCAGAATTAGCAGATCTGATGAAAGGTTAAAATATCATTGGGATAATTTGTTGGTTTTCTCGTGAATTTTCAATACAACCATGGAGTTGGAAAATACAAAAAAAAAAAAAAAAAAATCCTGAGCCTGGCCACATGACATGTGACTTACGGATGACAGGGCGTGCTTCAGACCAATGACCTGGGCAGCAGGGGAGGAGGAGACATCCTGTTCCATCAGCTGCTTGAGTTTCTCTCTCTCCGTTGATATGGTATTAAAAGCTGACCTTAAAGTGAAGTAAACTATAAAGATATAATCATTATAAAAAGGAATAAAGGAAGAGGCATCATTAAAAACAAGACACAGAGAGACACTGTTCTTATAAAAGAACTTATATATATATATATATATATATATATATATATATATATATATATATATAGCAGTCCTGAATAGTGAACTGAATTGTGCGGCAGATGGACACTGAATTGACTTTTAAAGAACACATCTGGGATGTACAACTGCAAGTGTGAACTTAAACTATGGACTCTGGGTGATAATGATGTTTCCTTGTAGGTTCATGACTGTTAACAAACAGACCGCGCTGGGGGGGGGGGGGGGGGGGGGGGGGGGGGGGGGGGGGGGGGGGGGGGGGGGGGGGGAGGTTGTGTGTGGAGGGCGGAAGGTTTATGAGAACTTGGTACTTTCTGCTCAATTTTGCTATGATCCTAAAAATGCCCTGAAAAATAAACTCTATTTAAAAATTTCAAATCATACACATCTGTCCATTCAAAACCCCCTATCCACTGTAAAATCCAGGAATTTATGACTTACTGAGATATTTGGACACTTGAAGGGACACTTCTGGATTCTCAATGATCAACATTTAGTTTCATTTGTATCCCACAAGACTGCAAATAGTTGAAAACAAAGCTTATTGCTTATTGGGGGAAATGGTGGCAATGCAGCTAACGGACTAGACAGCACCTGAACCAGGTGACCAAAAGTAATCTCCAGTGAGGCTCAGATGGGCTCTGCGTGTACTATCTTGAAAAACATACACCCTCGTTTTTGTTGTACACGAACCAGGGACAGACAACACCAAAATGAGGAACATCTTATTTTTAAAAATTGACCTGATTCTCCAAAAGTATCAATTTCCCCCAAAGAAAAAGAAAGGCTGAGGAACTGTTTCTAGATGCAAGGGAAGACACATGACAATGAATGCAGTACACCCTTATGGACTAGATCTCGTACTGGAGGGGAAAAGTACCATTAAAGGGCATTATTGGGACCCCTGAGAGCATCTGGACATGGAAAACAGAATAGACAAAAGTGTTGTCTCAACATTAAATTTCCTAAATATCATAACTAAACTGTGGTTAAGTAACAGACTACCCCTATTCTTAGGAAATACACACTACGGAATAAAGGCATACAGAAAGATATCATGTAAGATTCCCACTCTCACTCGGTTCAGAAGAAGAAACACATACATGCATGCATACATATGGTGTGTGTGTGTGTGTGTGTGTGTGTGTGCACGCGCATGTGTATAGAAAGAGATAAAATATATGTGGCAAAATATTAAACGATGATGAGTTTGGGTAAAGGATATATGGGAGTTCTTTGTATTATTCTTGCAACTTGTCTGTAAATTTGAAATTATTTTAGGATATTACCTACCTCTTTCTTATCTGCCTTCCAACTGCTTGACCCAGAATTCCCAGCTCTAAATCTGGCATTCAGACACTCTGTTCACTTTAAGGAGCACTCAGGGACAGGAGGGTTTAGCACCTCTAGGCACTTAGATGCCTGAACTAAAGTTTTTAAAAACCACTAACAGATATGACCAAAAATTTGTCAAATTTTGACCACATTGATTATCTTCTAGGGATGTGGAACTGCCTTTTAAATTATTGATCATGGATACCCTATTTGAATATTATGTTTCCCGTCTCCTTTACTATATTTTGTTTTAGAAAGGTAGCAAGGAAGAGACAGAGACGTCTTCTCAGATGGCCTGGCATATTATTGAATTCCACAGGGCTGCATTTTTAGAGGCACTGTCATTCAAGAGTGGCCTATTTAGTATCACAGAAACTAAATACGCATTATTGACTTACTTTCCTCATTTCACAGCCCCAAGGACAACTGTACCTCCCTATAGGTTGTTGCTGAACTTGTCTGAGGCTGTGGTGTTCAGTGATGGACTTAGACCATCTTCGTTAAAGCCATGGTATAAATAAGCAATTAAAAAAAATTTATGTCCTTATTTTATTTTGAGAGAGAGACAGAGACAGAAAGTGATCAGGGGGAGAGAGGAAGACCCAGAATCTGAAGCAGGCTCCAGGCTCTGAGCTGTCAGCACATAGCCCGACACAGGGCTGGAACCCATGGATTGTAAGAACATGACCTGAGCCAAAAGTCGGACACTTAACTGACTGAGCCACCCAGGAATCCCAACAATTTGTTTAAACACACACACACACACACACACACACACACACACACACACACATACACAGAGTTTCCTAGGTTATTAGTACAATTCATGTCTTCTCTTCTGTCCAGGGAAGACAGGGTAAATAGACATTAAAGGCAAATAGGCATAAAGGTTCCTAACAATATCTATGGAACACATTCACCTCTTTGATTTAATCAATTCCATTGAGCAAAATAATGGGGAGCACAACCGAGTAACCAACAGTGTGGGCTCTGAATCAGCCCTGGATTCTTCCCAGCTGTATTACTTATTCGCTGCATGACTCTGGGCAAACATATGCCGATTCCTGAACCCCAGTTTCCCCATTTGTAAATAAGGGTCATAACAGTGTTTACTTTATAAGATGGTTATAGGGATTAAATAAGGTAATGCAGTGAAAGCACTTAACCCAATGGATAGCATAGAATATATAATCAATGTTGCTGCAATAATAATCACTATGGTGATAAAAGCAACACATGGAGGCGAGCGGGGGTGACTGCAATCTCTTGAAATACAGACAGCAGTTTTAGGAGAGTATTTGGGTCTCTTGCCAGGACAGCACTGATAAATAACTGCACGCAGGCACAGGGTCTATGAATGAGGGGCTGACCAGCATCTGGTCAGCAGAAGACCATCCTCATCAGCTGGGGAGCAATGAACCCCACAAGTAACTCAGCATTTTATGTCCTAGTAGATAGGCAAGCCCCCACCCCCACTCCCCACCACTCTGGAAGGTACCCACCCCCTTCTGAGAGGGCCCCTGGGGGAATACCTTTTTATTGTAATGGGGTTTTTTTGGTCTTTTTTTTAAATTTACTTTATTTATTTCTTTTGAAAAAACTGGGCAAGGGGCAGAGAGGGAGAGAAAGAGAATCTGAAGCAGGCTCCACGCAATGCAGTGCAGAGCCCAACACAGGGCTCGAACACATGAACCATGAGATCATGACCTGAGTTGAAACCAAGAGTTGGGTATTTAACTGACTGAACCACCCAGGAGCCCATGGTTTTGTTTTTTTTTGGGGGGGTGGGGGAGGTTTGTCTTTTGGTGTAAATTTCCTTAATTTATCATTACATTAAATTCTTCTCTATTTACTTTTTTATATTTTTATTTATTTCTAGGAGAGAGAGAGAGAGACAGCGTGAGCAGGGGAGGGTCAGAGAGAGAAGGAGACACAGACTCTGAAATAGGCTCCAGGCTCTGAGCTGGCAGTCAGCACAGAGCCCAACGCGGGGCTCGAACCCACGAAATGCGAGATCATGACCTAAGCGAAAGTCGGACGCTTAACCGACTAAGCCACCCAGGCGCCCCTAAATTCTTCTCTTTTTAAATTTGAAGTATAATTGACATTAACATTATATTAGTGTTGGTGTATACCATAATGATTGATATCTGTATCCACTGCAAAATGATCACCACAATATGTCTAGTTAACATCTGTCACTTTACACAGTTAACAAAGGAAGCATTTCACCCCTACTGCCATGTAAATTGCTTTAAATGAAGTAGATACGGCACTCAGCCGGCTGCCACTTTACCAGATCAATTCCCCGGGCTTTCAGATGGCCTGCCTTAAAGCAAGGCTTTCAACCTGATGAGAACATTCCATTTAAAGCTGGCAGAATATACACCGCTTGGCTCAAAATGGATAGCTGACAGAGGCTGCAGTGGGCATAAAATTAGCAGAAAGAAACTCAGATAGTCACTATATTGAAATTTAAGGTGTGAAGCGCTTTCTAAACCACCTGACAAAGGAGCTTGAAGACCGGACCGCCATATACTGAATTTCTTAAATGACTGGTTAGGCCCACTCAGAGGACATTAAAAGGGTCATTCACAGCGGCCCAATGATCCAGCATACACGGAGGGACTGTTAGAGGCTGCTCACAGGAGATGATATTTATATTAATCATTAAAGACACAGGATCCCAGAGGTGAGGAATATTCTCTGTGACAGAATGTTTTCTTACTAATTTCTAACATGATGCTAAAGAAGAATAAAAAACTTAAAAATATAGAAAGATCCAAGTAAGTATATCACATTTATGGGTATATGACAACAAACAAAACCACACAGAAAGTCTTCAATGCTCAGAGCTATGGAGAACCCCAAAGATGACGGAGGCCACCTGCCATAGAGAATGGCCAATTCCTCCCCGTCTCCATACTTTCTTGCCAGTGGCTTTTGGACCATGTTTCTCAGAGCATTTGCTGTCCCTTCAAGCAGTCTGTTCTCCTCCTAGACTCTGTTTTGGGGAAGGAAGTCCTCCAGATCCCAAGTCAAAACTTCCCTGAGGGTCTTCTCCTTGGCAAACAGGACTACCTCTTCATTTGTGCAGTGTTCAAATATCAAAAGGCAATTCTGGCATCTCTGTTGACACATCTTTCCCAGACTGTCTTTAGCCATTCCTCAGACCCTCTCGCTGTACTAAGAGAGTGGGATGAAGGTTGAGTTTTGACAGAATGGAACGCCATAAGCCTCAGACTATTGACTCTTGGTGACCACTACCTTTCCTGTTTCTATAGGCTTCCACGGTATTCTTTTATTGAGTTATATGGTGAGAGTACACTTAGCATGTTTGGATGGTGAAAGGTGGTACTGAAGGACACCTGTAGTCTTAATTTACCTGAACTCTACTGTTTAATATGCTCCTCTTCCAATAGTTTCTCGGCATCACAAAAGAATAAGGTCTTGGGGAAGACAGTTAGGAATACTACAGACACCACTTCTATGGACGCAGTGTGGTATGAAGGAAAGACATTTTGTAATAAGGCAAATGTGAACTGACATCCTGCCCCTACCTCTTCGGTGCCATTTAGATTTTGGACAAATCCTCAGTTTCCACATCAGTATGTGTGGATAACACCCATATCTCAAGAGTGCTTTAAGGAAACAGTGAGAGGGGCGCCTGGGTGGCCCAGTTGGTTAAGCGTCTGACTTCGGCTCAGGTCATGATTTCGCAGTTCGTGGGTTCGAGCCCCGCATCAGGCTCTGTGCTGACAGCTATCTCAGAGCCTGGAGCCTGTTTCAGATTCTGTATCTCCTTCTCTCTCTGACCCTCCCCTGCTCACACCATCTCTCTCTCTCTCAGAAATAAATAAAACAGTAAAAATTTTAAAAAAAAGGAAACAGTGAAAAAATATGCTAACGTACAGCACCCAACCCAATTTTTTGTTCTCTTTTTAATGAAAAGCACATTTGTATGAATTTCCTTTAAAATGATAACATATCTAAAATATCTGGGTGGCTTGATCTCCTGAAATCTGCTTCCTCTAATTTCCAAACCTCACAGGATATCTGATATTCTATCCAAATGGTCCTTTCATTTAGATACAGGAGGTAATTTGACTAAATGGTCCTACTTACTTTCTGAAAATTTACATAAATACAATTGATCAGCAGATTTTTATACCGAATTCTAAATTATGTTTGAGAAATGATCTGGCTTTTCTTTAGGTTCTGTATATCTTCTGGCTTTTAATCTATGTCACTGTGACAGGCTTGGCTTTGTATCTGATGCTTCCATAAACTCAAAACAGTTCAGAAGATGATCCTTCCACAATTAAAAACTCAGCACAAGAAAAGAATCACAAACAAAAGAACACTAAATAATGTAATACAGTTAAATTTTGTTCTACTTTTGACCTTTTCATTTGTAAATGAGGATTTCCCTCACTGAAAATATCTTCAGGAGGCTGCAGAAGTATCATTAAACCTAACCTTTTTCTTCCAAAGTAGAACGGAAATGTCTACTTCTATACCCTGACCCTGCTCCCATCCTATCCCTTGCTTTCTTATCCTAAAACTGTTCCCCATATTCAGTCATTTCTGTTTTGGCTACTAATAGAACCCTGTCTCATAAAACCTTGTAACAATAAGCAACAGCATGAATTCTTTCTATTCAGGACAAAATAATCAATCATAGAAAAGAGTTACAGAATCTGAGACCCAAAAGTCAGGAGAACTGCTGAAGGACATTTAATGGCTGAGGCAACCAAGGCCCAGAGAAGTTAACTGGGGAGATCAGAATTCCACAACTGGGGGCGCCTGGATGGCTCAGTCGGTTAAGCGTCCAACTTCGGCTCAGGTCATGATCGTGGGTTCGAGCTCTGCATCCGGCTCTGTGCTGACAGCTAGCTCAGAGCCTGGAGCCTGCTTCGGATTCTGTATCTCCCTCTCTCTCTCTGACCCTCCCTTGCTCATGCTCACTCTCTCACTCTCTCAGAAAAAATAAAACATTAAAAAAAAAAAGAAGAATTCCACAACTGGTCATAACACACTGGCCTAGAATGAATGCCTGTCTTCTGACTCAGACAGTACAGAGGATTAGCTCCAAAATTTTTATTATTTACCGTGTTTCCTGCATTATGCTTCTCATGAACTTTAGTTCCCGGGTGTCAATAGCTACTGGTGAAGTGGAGGAAAAATCACTGACTTAAACAAAGCTAACAGACTTCTTTGCTCCAGGACTTCTCAGTGCCTTTAATATGTACTATTCTTGTGTAAATTCAAAGAGGACCCTAGTCAGCAGTGTTTTCCAAACATTTTTAATCTTGGAATTCTTTTGCTTTTAAAAGCACTTTATGGGTAAAGTGTTCCATGAGATATATTTGGGGAAATGTTAAAAGTTAACATATACAATGTAAATTCCTTAATGAATTTAGTTTAAGTTTTTAGTTTAAGTTTTAAGTACATTTTGCTCTCTATTTGCTTATATGTGTGTCAATATGTGCACAAAGCCAGACACATGAACCAGTTAAAACTATTTCAACGATATGCCATTAAAATCAAATTTAGTTTGGGGCGCCTGGGTGGCTTAGTCGGTTGAGCATCGGACTTTCGCTTAGGTCATGATCTCGTGGTTCGTGGGTGTGAGCCCCGCATCGGGCTCTATGCTGACTGCCAGCTCAGAGCCTGGAGCCTATTTCAGAGTCTGTGTCTCCCTCTCTCTCTGACCCTCCCCTGCCCACGCTGTCTCTCTCTCTCTCTCTCCTAGAAATAAATAAAAAAATATCTTAAAAAAGTCAAATTTAGTTTATAATATATAAGATGGACTTTTACAACTACGATGGGTATACCTTGGCTGTCCACCCTTTGATCTAATCTACAAAACAGACTTCAGATGCATTTAACAAATTAAAGAAAAAGTAGGTTACATAGACTATGTTACAACATCAGTGGAATTCTTGCGTTTAGTTTACTTGCTCCCAATCACAGTCAATAGATTAGTCATACAGTCAAGAAACTGCAACAAAAACCACCAGTGACAAAATGAGGCTCACACAATAAGAAAGGTCAAGATGCTTTGAGCTTGAATGTATGGAAGTGGGAAAGCATGCCAGCTCACAGGACTGAGGGCAAACCTGAGAAGTATCTCTATTCCATAAGGCCTCTGAGTGCCAGCCTGTGTAAAAGGGACTCCCAGCGATCTTTTCAGTGTGTGCAAGTGTACTTTAGAGCCATAGCAATGAAACACAGTTTGTTAGGCTCCCTGTGGAATTCAAGTCTGTATGCCCACGGGGCAAAGGCTGTTGTTGAATAAGTGCACCTGGCCTTCTCTCAGAGCACAAGCCTTGACCTAGCCTAGGTATGTGGCAGCTCTGCAGCCAGCTGTTTTGAGCAAAGCTTGAAAGACAAACAGCTGGCTGAAGCCCATTATAGACTTCCTACGAGGCCGAGCCCTCTGCAGGAGGAAAGGATCAGCGCATTGACTCAATATGGCATCCTCTCTCCATTCTGCTGAGGAAGCAGCTTCTTCAGTGTATAAACTTCAGGAGATCCCTTCTGCGGGGAGGCATTTTCTTCCCAGTTGTAAAAAAGACAGTTTGGGTTATGAAAAGGATGTACTCTCTTGCAGGAATTTCCTCCCACGAAGCCTACAATGCAATGATGTAATTACAATTGACCCTCTAATACTAGAGAACCCGCAAGAGCCTGTGTGAGAGCTTTGAAGGGGTGGGAGCGAGTAATTCTTCCCGTTCCAAAGAGAGGTTGTAGAGCAGCATCGCAAACCCTCACAGAGTTCTAATGGCAACTAGGACAGGAGTTTGAGGTGGGGGGGGGGGGGGTGCTTAAAGGGCATGAAATGGTTTCCTCATAACCAACATGCTTTATGTTTGCGGGGTAAAGGAAAAGAGAGAGCTGAGTCAGTGATGTCATGGGAGAAAACATGGGGCTGGGAGAAGGCGGTGGCAGGGCTAGTATCTTCTTTTCTCTCACTTCAAACACGCCCCTCCCCCCATTTAAGACTTTTAAACCTTTTTTCTCCTTTAAAAAATAATATACCGGGGCACCTGGCTGGCTCAGCCAGTTAAGCAGTCTGACTGCTGATTCCGGCTCAGGTCATGATCTCACGGTTCATGAGACTGTGCCCCGTGTCGGGCTCTGTGCTGACAGTGTGGAGTCGGCTTGGGATTCTCTCTCTCTGACCTTCTCCCACCCCTGCTCATGCTCTCTCTCTCTCTCTCTCTCAAAATAAGTAAATAAACATTTAAAAAATAATACACCAATTTTTTTTAAAAACATAAGCAGCAGGGTGTCTGGGTGGCTCAGTTGGTCCTGACTTCGGCTCAGGTCATGATTACACAGTTTGTGGGTTTGAGCCCCACATCAGGCTTTATACTGATAGTGTGGAGTCTGCTTGTGATTCACTCTCTCTCCCTCTCTCTGATCCTCCCCAGCTCTCACATGCGCGTGCTCTCTCTCTCTCTCTCAAAATAAATAAATAAACTTAAAAAAAAGATAAGGAGTAAAAAGATAATAAGTACCTATAACTTTAGCCTCTATCACTAAAATGCTGGTGTAGATCCTTCCAGACTTTTTAGTATGCCTATATATGCCAGATTTATAAAGGGTTTTTTTTCTGAAAAAATAGGATCACACCTATATTGTTTTGAGATGGTATTTTTACCCAATGATACGTCATGAACATCTTCCTATGTCTATAAAAGTAGCCCTGGTCCTAAGGGTGGTGAGACAGCAGGTGAGGGGCATAGACTCTGAGCCAGGCAGAGTAGGATACAAGTCTCAGGTTGGCTACTTTCTACGACTATCTTATGCAGGAAGCTCCTCAGCTTCATGAAGGCTCAGCTTTCTTATCTGTGCAACAAAGATTACAATAACATCTGCTCCACAGGACGCTGCTAGAATTAAATCAAACAGTGCATGTAGTGCTTAACAAATACCTGACTAATAGCTATGTGCTCGATACAAGGTTCCTATTTTTATTATTGTGGCCGTTGAGTCTTCTACCATATTATTACATTAAAAAATGCAATTTCCCTATTGTTGGACATTTAGGTTATTTTTAATTAAAAAAAAAAACTTTCTATGTTGAAATCATCATAGATTTACAGGAAGTTGCAAAAGTAGTACAGGGAAGTTGGGGGTGCCCTGTATCCAGTTCCCACAGGGGTAACATCTTACATAACTATGCTACAATATCACAACCAGGAGCACTGACGTGGGCATAATCTATGGCTCTCACTCAGCCATCACCAGTTTTACATGCTCTCATGTGCGTAAATATAGGTCAGGGCAATTTTATCACCTGTGTGGATTCACGGAACCACCACCACAATTAGGATACAGAACTTCCCATTACCACCAAGTTCCCTCCTGCTACCCCTTCACAATCACACCCCTCCTTTTCCCCCCTTTCCCTCCTCCCTCTCCCTAAGCCCTGGCAACCACTAATCTCTTCTCCAGCTCTACCATTTTATCCCTTCAAAAGTATTAGTAAGTGGAAGCATACACTGTGTAACCTTTTGAACCTGGCCACTTTCACTCATCATAATGTCCTTGAGATCCATCCAAGTAACTATGCACATCAGAATCTGTTAGTTTTTACTGTTGAGCTGTATCCTACGGTGTGGACATCCCACAGTTTGTTTAATCATGCACCAGTCGAAGGACATTCGCGTTGTTCCAATCTTTCGCAAATACAAATAAACCTGCTCAGAACATTTGTGTGTAGGCTTCTGTGTGGACTTAAGTTTACGTTGCTCTGGGATAAATGCCCAGGACTGTGAATGTTGCGTTATATGGTAAGTGCATGTTTAGTTTTATATAAAGCCATTGTCCAGAGTGGCTGCCCTATCTCTCATTGCCTCCAGCAATATATGAGAGATCTAGTTTCTCTGGGTTCTCACAAGCATTTGGTACTGTACTGTTTGGGAGCTGTAATCGGGGTATGGTAATATCTTGTCCAGGCTTTAATTTGCATTTCCCTAATGGCTAATGATGTTGAACATCTATTTCTAATCTTCGATATGATTAGCAATGCTACAATAGGTACCTCTATTTGAATGAATTTTAAATTAATTCCTATGAATGAATACTTCAAAGTGGAATTGCTGGATAGGCAACTTGAAGCATAATGTCATACTGCTCTCTGGAAAAGCACCAATTTATAGTCCCATCAGCAGCATGGGAACTGATCAGCTTTTAAAGAATACCTAATACTCTCACTATCTCCCCTAAGGGCTTAAAAAGAAACTTCTTGTCAATACATTCCCCAGTACCAGGGAAATAAAATAAAAATTAGATTTCCCCAAATCCTAATAGAGCAGAAAATGAACCAAAATCCCCTCTCCAAGGACACTGCACATCCAGACATGCACCTAACATTTTCATCGAGCACATTAGGAAGAAAAGAAAACTCATTTACCTTTCTGAGCAATATGACACAGTTCTTCTTGCATTTTAGAAAACTCTGATGAGGTTTCGGAGCCATCGGAATAATTTTTCTCCTCCCCAAAATCTATTGTTGACAGATTAGGGTTGGAGGAATGTAGTCTTATGGGGCCAGGAAAAGGTTTAGGGACCTAAAGTGACACCAAAGGGAGACATTTCTTTTCAGATACAAATGGATTAGAATATTGACTTGTTCCTAAGATTAGAAAGTGGTGGGAAAAGAACATTTTATAGGTACATCTTTCTGTTGAGTCTTAACTTAAAAGAAAAATAAATGAAAACCCAGGAAAGGACTTTCTCCAGCAACTTGCTCTGGCTTCTTGCAAAATAAAAATGGATGAGAAATCACATGTTCTTTTGGAGATGATAGACACATTAAAGCTCTAGATTGAAAATGACAAGCTGAAGCTGCCAGGCTCTTTCTCATTTATACTCAGTTCCTTCCTCCTGGCAATAATCACCCAGTCTCTATGTTGTTAATAGCACATGGGTTTAAAAATGTTTCTTTAATTTGCATCTGGCACTTCTACAAAAGCAACTTCTCACATGCTTGTACACTCTTCAAAAGTTCTTAAGTTACAATCCATCAGGTGCAACTAAAGAGTGTATAAGAGGGGCACCTGGGTGGCTTAGTCGGTTAAGCGTCTGACTTTCGCTTAGGTCATGATCTCGCGGTTCGTGGGTTCGGGCCACGCATCGGGCTCTGTGCTGACTGCCAGCTCAGAGCCTGGAGCCTGTTTCAGTCTGTGACTCCCTCTCTCTCTGACCCTCCCCTGCTCACGCTGTCTCTCCCTCTCTCTCCTAGAAATAAATAAAACATTAAAAAAAAAAAAAAGAGTGTATAAGAGAATAGCAGGTGACTTACCCATGAAGTTCCTGATTTATTTGACCCTAACAACGTCCCAGTTTAATACACAATGGCTGCGCTGCAAATCCTAGCCTCTGGCCTGGCTGTGCACTGGGAAAGTAGGTGGCTAGCGTCACACAGTGAAACTCTGATGGGGGTTTGGGAGGTTGGCGACAAGAGGCAAAAGAGAGTCTGCACAATGTCCCGTTTCCAGACCCTGCAGCCAGTGGGCTCAAACGGATGAGTTCTCCACGGACTGGCAGATAGCTGGGTCAGAGCACACACGCAAGGAGGGAAGAGGGCAGGCAGGCCAAGCATGGTAAAAGGGAAACCAAAGTCCTAGAAATGGCTGCAGCCCCTCCAACCTCATGCCATTTCCCCCTTACCCAATTCTACTACATGCTTATTCCAGTGTCCAGAAAACCCGAGTGACTGAATCTCCCCTGCACAGGGTATTTATGAGAACCACTATAGAAAGCCCACTAGTCTAATCTTCCACTGGAGTCCAAGTAGCCCCCAGCATGTGGTGTGGAGAGCGGGGAAGCCATGGTTACCTGCAGTGTTCCTTTAGCATCTTTGCCAAGAGCTCTGGACCGCCACCTCCTGTGTGATCTTTTTTCCTTTTTAGGACTTTCAAAAGCTCCACCCTTTGTTTCAAAACAGGAAAGAGAGCACAGAAAGTAAGGGAAAACTGCAAGGCAAAGTCACCACCTCCATCCCCTTGAATGCGGCTGAAGCGACCGGCCAGATAATGTCCTACTGTCAGTGCGAGGCTGGGGGAGGAGAGAGGAAAGCGGGAAAACACCAGAAAGCAAACAGAAGAGGGATCTGACTGACCTGGATGGCGTTGATAGCTGGTGCCGAATAGGTCCGATGCAGGACGTCCATACTTTGTAGGAGCTGGCTCATTTCCACCAGGTAGGCGTGACAGTGTGCCAGGTCTGGGGAGAAGAGCAAGAGGAAGCTTCATAGCTCTTATCTTGGCATTCAGGTTTTGCTCTGCTAGTTCCAGCTACTTTCTGAATTCACCTATACTATTTGATTTGCATCTGTATGGACTGGAAATGTCATTTCCTTTTTTTTACAGAAGGGGCAGTACGCTGTCACGGTTAAGGTCACAGATTTGGAGAACCAGGCTGCTTCTGTTTGAACGTTTAATGAACTGTGAATCTTGGGCGAATTCCATAACATCTCTGTGCCTCAATTTCCTCATCTGGGAAACAGAGATAATTATATACCTGCTTTCATATGCTGTATGGATGACATATGCAGCATGCCCGTAGATTGCTAGCACCCTGTGAACACTAAATACATCAGCTAGCATAATTATCAGCATTATTTCGAGTAGTGCGTCATCTTCCGATAAGGACTTCAGACAGGCTAAGTGGATGAAACAAAATGAAGGTTGTATTGGTCTCTAAGGATAACTGTGGATCAGGGACCCACATGAGGCCCTGGCGATCTTCTGCAGGTTGACCTGACAAGACCTAACCTAAGTTCTCATACCAGTTCCTCAGTCACTAACTCCAAAGATAGTGCTTAATTGGCTGCTCACTGGATGATGGTGGCCTTTTCCATTGAGAAATCAAAGTCCAAATGCCTTAAGAGAGTGGCTTTCAAAGCTTGTTATCATCAGAATCAACTGAAGAACTTGTTAAACCATAGATCATTGAGAACCCCCCCACCCACCCATTCCTGATGCAGTCTATCTGGGTTGAGCCTGAGAATTTGCATTTCAAATAAGATTGCAGGCCACGCCAATGCTGCCCATCCAGAGGGTACTTCAGGGACTAGCTGTAGGGGTGCCTGGGTGGCTCAGTCAGTTAAACATCTGGCTTCGGCTCAGGTCATGATCTCACGGTTTGTGGGTTCAAGCCTCAGGTCAGGCTCTGTGCTGACAGCTCGGAACCTGGAGCCTGTTTTGGATTCTGTGTCTCCTTTCTCTGCCCTTTGCCCATTCACACTTTGTCTCTCTCTCTCTCTCTCTCTCTCTCAAAAATAAACAAACATTTTTTTAAATTTTTTAAAAAAAGGACTAGCTGTGCCAAAATGTCAGTTCACAAAGCTCTTGAGTGAGGGGGCAGAACCCATATGGCTTCAGGTGTGACAATATCTGCATTTAAGAGGAGAAAATGCAATTTTCAAGGTCACCACCTGGTATATTTCTCTCACAGTGGTTCTCACTCAACTATGACTCTGCTTTAAAATCAACTGGGGAAATTTTTAAAAACTATCTATCTGTAGGTTCCATCTCAGATAATTACATCAGAACATCCCCAATCCCACTGGTGACTTGTTTTGGGTTTTTTTAGTTCCCTGGGTAGTTCTTAGCTAATTAGGAATGAGACCACTGAGCTTCCTTATGGAAGAGTTCTTAATCCTGACTCTTTATCAGAGTCACTTGGGAAACTTGAGAAAATCAGTGGAAACAAGACCACACTCCAGGCCAATTTAAAGAGATTCTTGTGAATAGTGGGTATTGCATTTTAAAAGCTCTCTTGGAGCACCTGGGTGGCTCAGTCAGTTAAGTGTCGACTCTTAGTTTTGGCTCAGGCCATGATCTCATGGTTCAGGAGTTCGAGCCCTGCACTGGGCTCTGTGCTAACAGTGTGGAGCCTGCTTGGGATTCTCTCCCTCCCTCTCTCTGCACAACCTGCCCCTTCCGAGTCTCTCTCAAAATAAATAAATAATTAAAAAAAAAAAAAGCTCTCTTGGTGACCCTAGAGTGTAGCCAGGTAGAGAAGTCCTATTTTGTGGGGATCTCCATCTGGTTCACCCACTCTCCTTTAGAAGTGACTTCCAATCTTAGATGTACATGAGAGTCATTTTTGGCACTTAAAAGAAGTAGAGAGCTGTGCAGACCTCACCCTTGGAGACTATGATCTAGTAGGTCCACATGGAAATCCGATCTGAGTGCTTAAAGAACATGAAAAGCAACCTGTGTGCACGCACACCCAGGTGAGGAGGTCAAATTCATCACCAGTGCAAACTTTATAAGCAGCCTCTGAGAAGACATGTAGACCAGTGATGGGGAGACTCATCTGAGGTACTAATCAAGTCCAATCTCTGAGCTGTGACTGAAAGAAGCAGAGGTTTCAAATAATTTTACCTTTCGAGCATTTTTCCATGTCCTCTGAAGACTGCAACCAGAATGGAACTCGCATCTCACCGCCACAAGAAAATGATAAATTGCTTCCAGTCTGAATCGAATTCTGCTTTGATATACTGCTACGCTGTTGCACAGATGACAAAAGCACATTATAAATGAAAACAGAGCCCAGTGGGAACACTCTAGGGTAAAGGACAACAAAGTGAGCTAGTGGCTAATGGAAGCCATCTGCTTGTAACGGGGAAGAATCTTCCACAAAGCACTCCACCCTAACCTCTGGCTGTCACCTCAGCCTGGCCAAACCACACTCTTGTGCCTTGGACTGGGGTCCTTAGTTTCTTCTGTCAAATGATAATCATGACAAAATGATAGAAATGTTGGGAAATGTCATCCTGTATGGCTATAAACACACTTACTGCATTTTACAACCAGATAAGAAAACCAAAGTCAAACCGGTCAAGGGAAAGCTGAAGGAATCAGGGCTATTAAATTCTTCCTCATGTGCTATTCTTTAGTTACTGTCCCAATGATAACAGATACTCCTGGGGCCCTGGGGTTTGACCAATTGGGCAAACAGATTCCTCCCACAAGCATTTCTTCCTTTAGTCAGAGCCTCCCGTTTGGGACACCCTCACACAAAGCCACCCCCTTCTTTTAAATTCATTATTGGTGAATTATTACCTTCCTACTTGAAATGGAGTCTAAGACACTGGACGCAGAGTCTGTGACTGTGGATCCTTGGAAATAGTGATTAACCTCGTGTGGAAACATGGCAATTTCATTCTGACGATACATTCTGTGGTGGCGGAGTTTAGATACCCACTCATCAAAGATTTCTTCTGACTTTACCTGAATGATATTAAATTCAAAGAGGGAAACAAGAGTGTCACTCACTGAAAGGAGCAATTATTCATCAAATCGAGACACCCTCTCTTTTCATGTTGGCACATGTAGAAATAACAGCTTATTGACTTAGTTCATGTGGCCTTTGGGAACAAGCTTGAGGAGGAAATGGAGAATAAAAATGGTCAAAACTTTCACTTAGGCTTTCAATGAAAGGGTCCAATTGTTAAGGTATTATTAAGAAAGCGAAACATTACCACTTATGTGAAACAAATAAACTGGAATTCATATTTATCTGTCTCTTAAAGCATCTCCAAGTTCACTTATCCCCACTCCTCCTCTTTCTTACTGAAGACATTAGCACCCTGTTTCTTTTTAAACTCTTTTAAAATTCAGACTTTTCAGATCAATCTTCTCTGAACTGGAACAAATTTGTAAATTCCTCCCTAAAATATTTAACCTTGTTAATCTTCTCTGACAAAGAATACATTGCTCAGGAATGTGAAGGTTATTTGAAAACACATTTCTTCTGTCCCCAGAAATAGAAAAAGAAATCTGTAAAAGTATTATTGGTGACTTCCAAGATGTTTCAAATACACCTACACAAACATTTAGCCATTTCTCCATAAATGAGCATCTATCAAAGTTTAATTTCCACAAAGAATAATGTTTATAACTAGCAACTTTTATTAGAAAGTATTTCGTAAAAGTACTAAAAAGGACATAACAAGCACCTACACAGCAGATATTTCTTAATAGCTAATGTTTTGTGTGCATAAGGGTATATTAATATTTTCAAAATGAAAAACCATAAATATCTATATATGAGAACAGACTCATGAAGGGGCAACTTAAAAATTACCCAAAAGGATGCATGGTAGGTTAACGTCCAAAAAGAAAAATCCAGGTCAGTCTGTTAAAATCTTTACTGATGTCACTGCTGAGAGCAAGGATGTGGAAATAAATGTCAGCAGCCATCACTCATTTAGGAAACCTTAGGTCGGCTCTTAGGTTTTTTGTGTTGATTAGAAGTACATATAAGCTTTAAAACCCCTCCAGGTGCTACGAATAGATCATTTACAGGAAAAAGTAATACAAACAGACTTAATTCTATTTGTCTCCCCATAAATTATGTTCCCAAAATGTATTTCATTTCCAAGATGTGGTTATAGCAGTAATGTTACAAGCTTCTGTCATCCTTTGCACTGATCTGCTCTCAGAGGCCCTTAAAAGTCGGCGCCCAAAGTATGCATCTTGACTCATTTTTTATTGGTTAAATGAGGTAGAAGAATAAAGGTACTTTATTAAGTAACTGTCCAGGGTTCTGTTCCAACCCCACAAATAGTTATAAGAATGTGGGTGGCAACCACTTAACCTCTCTGCCGCCCAGATTCCTCATCTATAAAAATAAGAGACTGGGACTCGATGGTTGCCATTTAAAAACTCTGAGACTCTGAGGCTTTTAGGGAGGACCCTCAGTGACCACACATACCCACACTGATGTTCAAACGAATGAACAAGAAATACAAACAGAACCGAGAGTGAATCAACACAGAGAAATATTAAACTTGTGTTTATCACGATGTCAGTATTCAATATTATTTTAAGGCGCTCTGGTTCTTTAAAAATTAGGAATTAATAATTACTTCTGTTAACTAGAATAAGTGGATGAACAAAAACCTCTTATATCCCGTCCGTGTCAAGAACAGTACCAAGAGTCACTGGAAGTATGTGGAGAAACTGAAAATATTCTAGAGGAGAATGACCTTTGGAACAAGGGGTGGATGGAATATTCTTCCTTGAATTTTTTTTTTCAGTCATTCTCAACAAAGGAACGTTTGGCAACGGGAGACATTTTTTGGCTGTTAGAATTGAAGGGGGCTTGTTACCAACGTCTAGTGGGTAGAGGCCAGGGATGCCCCTCAACATCCTATAATACACAGGAAAGGACCCAAAGCAAAGCATTCTCCACCCCATTATGTCAGTAGTGTCAAGGGTGAGAAACCCTCCATTATACAAGGAACTAGGGGCTTAGGGAAGGAAACAGTATGGCTTTGACCATCCTATGCAGTCTCTCAGGCACCTGTATGTGTTATACACATGCTGGCATAAGTACCACATATATGCTATGGGGAGAGTATTGGGCATCTTAAGATGTGAAGCTCATCATCTCATGCTTTCATTTTTCCAGCCCCCCAGCTCTAATTCTCAACATTCCAAATAATTTGCCCAAGTAGAAAATAGTCTTAATATCCTCTCAATTAATTCCCAACATTTGGGTACCACCTAATAATTATACACAAGTACTAAACCTATTGAGCTTACTGAAGGCTGGGCATTATGCCAAGTTTCCTACATGCAGCCTTTTGTACACGGGCACTATAATAATTCCCATTTTGGGGAAGGGTGGTGAGGAAATGGAGACTTTCAAGGATTAAAAAGATGCCAAAGGCCAACAGCTAGTAAGTAGCCAGGTCCAGATCTGGTTCAGAAGCTCTAGTATCATGCTTAGAACCATCTACACCAGCTGCAGGGAAAGGGCAGAAGGTGGGAGTTAAACAGCTTTCAGAAGTACTACTTGGAGGCCTGGACTTTAGGAGAAAAGTTCCTCACATTCATTGTAGTATGAGAATTTTAATGAGCTGAAGTGGTAAGACTAAATATTAAATATGGTATTTCAGGGAACATACATAAACCTATGGTAAATGGTTCTTCACTAAAGTAGGTAAAACCTGGAGGAAGGAGGGGTTACTTGGAAACATGAAGATTTTTTTATTATTGACTGTTGTCACAATCGTGGTATGTATGTGGGGGGGGGGTATACCAAGGGGATGGAGGACAAAGATGCTAAACCTTTAGCAGTGTGAGAGACAGTCCTGCACAATGAAGAACTGTCCCATTTAAGATCAACAGCATCTGTTCGAAATACTTTCACAGTGAAGGTCTTCTACATGTTGGTTGGATCTTTTGAAATACTGAAATGGCATCACCAGTGGTACCATAACGGACTAACCCTTTGCAGCACAAAGAAACTGTGTGGTAAGAGATAGCATCTGGGAAGCAATCTCACCTTCAGATGGTAGATGTGCTCCTCGGTATCCAGATCTATGCATTTTGATGACTTCTTCACAGACATCACCGAGAGCCCAACGTCGATGCAGCCATGAAGCTTCTCTCTCTCTATCTGCAGAGGCACGGAAAGGGCCACTTGAGGTTCATGGTGTTAAAGACAGTAGTAACATTCCTGATGCTCCTTTCCTCTAGCCTCACTTTCAACATCCAGTAATATAAATATAGTAACTATGACTTCCTAAGTACCTGGCGTGAACCAGTACTGAATTAAGTGCTGCACATGCATAATCTGTTTTAGTCTTAAGGGGTTAAGTAACAAGTGGCTTGCACAGCCAGTGAGTGAGGAAGCAAGAAAGTGAGTCCCGTGGACTGACTCCCACAGCAATGAATTCACCTGTTAACTGTACTGCCCTCCACAGAATTAGTTTCTAGTATCTAAATTCATTTGGAAGTGATTTAAAAAGAGGAGTAAAGGCAGGAAGCCAAGACAGGCCACTGTGGGTGAGGTATCATGCCAAGTTTTCCACAAGCAACCCTACAAGATGAGAACTCTAGGAGTTAAGGGAAGCGAGAAAGAAGAGGAAAGTGCTGGGTGAGAGAAGGACCCACACAAGGGGCAGGACTAACAGTCATTCCAGCCTTCGGGGGCTGTCTGCCTAGTGTTAACAACAGGGGACTTCACATCACCTTCATCAAGGGTCTTCTCCAACAAAGCCCGTTGGTCACTGTAAGAGTGGGAGTGACTCACTGGGAATACGTCTTTTCCCACCCAGAGGACCTCTCAGCCCAAACCTGAGACCAGAAGAGACCCCTGGACGCCCAGTAAGGTGTTGAGAGAGGAGCCCTCCACTTTCACTCGGTGGGTAAACTGAGCCCACGCAAAACCCAGGGCTAGGACAGTGGACCAGGCACCTCTGGTCTATGTGAAAGGACAATCACCATCTATGGTTTCCAGTTCAGAGAAAGGCAATCCCCAAATGTGTAAAATTTCACCCATGGGCTGATGACAATTAGCCCTTCAGAGTCCTTTGATAACATATTTGATTAATAAGAAGACTTACATCAGTTTGGCTCTTGGCATATTTCAAGATTCCTTTGTCCAGATAGAAAAATCTCTGTGGGGAAGAAAGTATAATGCACTAAGACATTTCATTTAAACATCCATCCTCCCCTGGGTGCCAATTTTCAGCTTCAAATTAAATACAAGTGCCTAAGAATTGACTAGGTACACCGTCTAAGTACTGACTAGGGCAATGTGAGAGCAAATAAAGGTAAGGTGAAGGTCAGTGTCTTACCTTGTGCCAGCCTTTCAAAGGCCACTTCCTCTTTTTCAGCAAAAATCCTTTCTGAATGGGTGGCTCCTGGGTGTAACTCATCTCTCCTCTCAGCCCTTCTACCACCTCCCAGCTGTCCTGTTACAATAAAATAGTTTATGCTTAAATGGCTACCTTTAAAAATAACCATGTTCAGAAGCACTTCATCCTAGTGGGAAATCCATCCAAGATGGTGAGCGTGGCTGAGCTCGTTGGGGAGAAGAAGTTAAAATTTAATTTTCATTCAGGTCCTGGACTTCATGGATTAATGTTATAATTTAATGGCATCAAATTTTTTTTTTTTTTTCAAAAGCTCTCTCCTAGAAGGGAATATTTCTTTCTCTTTTGGTGCTTGGACAGAGCTAACGGTAAAGCTTTTACTGTAAATTCTATTTTTGTTCCCTTTGACATCATCACACAGTTACTGTTTACTTGCCACTAGACTTCAGTCTGAATTTGAACCAGAAGCTACATACATCAGGTGGGTATATGGAAAAACTGGCTTAAGAACTGGCTGAAATGTATGAGACTGAATGCAAGTTGGTAAACATGACAGTTTGGTTGAAATGATTCAGTTGCAAGTTAATCTCTTCAAACTCCAGATATCTAAATATTGGAAATCCTGAAGCATCAAAGAGGTGCTTTTGAAACAAGTGCTTTCATCCTTTTTTCCCTAGAAATGTTGTCCTCCACACCCTTCTTTTGTTTCAAAAACTTCTGAGGGGAGGGCAATTTTTGCTGTAGTGAGCTGTTTGTAATTTTGAAGAGGTACAATTTAATTACAATTAATTACAATTATTACAACTAATCTTCTGTTGTTGGCTACGTAGGCAGTATCAACTAATTGACTGAAAAAGAATTTAAAGGGGAATGCAAAAGAAAAACACTAAAGATTCTGAAAATTTATTTTTAAATGCTTAAAAACACACAAATCGTTGCAAAATTACCCAGAAGATAGACCAAAACTGGCAATACTTTAGAGGCTGAGATAATGGATTTTGATTTTACTAACAGATTAGTATACATGAAATGTACACATCTTAACAGTACAACCTGATAAATGTATACACCTCTACCATCAGTAATTATCATCCAGATCAGAGAGAAACGTTCCAACACAAGAAAATTAAGTTTCGACAAACATGTCCTTCCCCAAACCCAGCTTTTCTCAGCTATTATGGGCCTGTAACATACATAAGCCAAAAGTATACAAGGTAATGATTTGATACACCTCCAATCCCCCCTTGCTACCTTTTTTTTTTTTTTTTTTTTGATAGGGAGGGGGGTGGATAACATTCCAGGTCTAATTTCTTAGCTTTCGAGTATATAATATTCATCGTTAATTATAGTCACCATGCTGTACATTAGATCTCCCAGAACTTATTCATCTTAGGGCCAGGAGTTTGTGCCATTTGATTAGCATTTCCCCAGTCCCACCCCTTCCCACCCCCAAGAGATACCATTCTACTCTCTCTTTCCATGAGTTCAACTTTCTTAGATTCTGCATATAAGTGACAACACACAGTACTTGTCTTTCTCTGATTTATTTCACCTAGCATAATGCCCTCAATGTCCACTCATGTTTTTACAAAAGGCAGGTTTTCCTTTTTTCAATGGCTGAATGATATTCCCCTCTTGTTTGTGTAACACTTTTTTTAATCCATACATCCCTTGATGGACACTTAGGTTGTTTCCTTGCTTTGGCTATTGTGAATAAAGCTGTAATGGACGTGGGGTGCAAATATCTCTTCAAGAAACAAACCTGTTCTTTTGGCCAAGATTTCATGTTGACTAACTTGCTATTAGTCAAATCTCCAGACTATAGTCAAGGGTCACAGGTGGAGGCCAGAGAGATTAGGGGATGGGACGGTAAGTCTGGACCAGCACCAGGGAGCAAAGTCCCAGAGAGCAGTCTAATGGGAAGGCATGGAAACCACAGGGGTCCTGGGTGCTCTGGCTCAGTTCCCGTGTTGTCAAGTTCAGTACGTGAGAAACACCTAATAACAGGAACACTTCTCTACTTTAGCCAGTGAACTCTTTATATATAACAATCCTGGCAGATCTGCCTTATACCTGATTGCACGTTACCGTGAATATAGTTAAAAAGGTACATTCCAGACTTTTGAAATGTGGTAGTGGTATCCCAAGATGTGGAGTTGTAAAAGGGAATTCTTCAATGGAAAAAAGGAAAGCTTATCTTTAGTTCTTAGGTTCGAGGACTTTTCAGACAGGTAGCAATGTCAAATGAGATTTTGTCATAGCATTCCCAATTATTCAAAGTCACTTATTTATATCCAGACAATAAGTGGAGAATGCATATTATTAAGTGATGAGAAGCCACATGCCCACACGTGTGCACGCACGCACACACACACATACACACACACACACACACACACACACATTCTGTTCACATGTATTTCAGCTTAAAAAGCCATTCCTCAAAATTTAAAGTGACTTACCTGTCAAAATTTTAATGAATTTTAAGGTTAAGCTAAAAATTCTACCTCCTCTGGGAGGCCTTCTTCAAAGGAAAGTAGTATTTCATCCTAGAAACTCTATCAGCATTCCATCTTACGTTTCCAATGGTTCAGCACTTATTTATGATACATGAGATTTTATCATCCCTATTAAACAACAGACTCCTCGAGGGTGTCAAATGTCTGGTTCACTTATGATTTCTTCACAATGTCTGACCTGCTGGCCTGTGAATAATATGCCTCTGATTGGCACATACGTAAGCTTGGTCTTAGAATAACGTTGCACACAGATTTATGTTCTTGGAATACCAAATATCAGTATGCATTTAAAATGTGCCTAATATCTTTGGGCCAAATGACTATTTACAAATTAAATACAGCACGTTCATATTTGTGAAAGAGGGTGTATGTGTGCATTATCATTGTGAAATGAAAGTCTGTGGGTCAAAATTTTTTGGAAAGTACTCTAAGGGAGACTAGGTCCTTTCGATTTGTTTTAAGATACCCAAGTAGAAGGCAACATGCAGCGATAATGCTAGACAATCACGCGTGTCTGCTCAACACATTCAGTTGTGCAGAATGCAAATGCCAAGAGAGATTAGGCGTTTATTGCATACGTTACAAAACTGAAAAAAAATGGAACGAGATGATATCTGTAGTTGAAAGAAAACCAAGAATTAAATTTCAAAAATGTTTCAAGGATTCATGTTAGAACTAGATCGCTCCTGAATTCTTGAGATATAATGCATTCCTGCCAATAAACCAATGTGGAGGGCAGGGAATTAGACTGCATTTGTTGGCATTTAAAGTAAATAAGTCAGAAAGGGTTTGCATTTATTCTAAACCAAGTATCCTCTTGTTTCCTCACTTTATTTTCTACCTGGGCTCAGAACTTAAAACTCTTACCCGGTTGGAAAAGCCAGATTTGAAGTATTTAAGAAAGTGAAGACTCTTCTTGACTGAGGAAGAAAGCTCTGTAGCCAACTCCTTTTCTGGGCTTGCCATCCAACTCCTCCCCTCCTAACTTCCCTGTCTGTCACTGTCCCTGAGTCATGCACTGAAATCTGAGAGACAACATGCAGCCAGCCTTCTCAGTGGGCTGGGGGGGGAACGGACAATATTCTCCCCTCTGCAGCTGCTGGAATCCTGGGGGCACTTTTCGTTACCACAGTATCTCTGGTCTAATGGCTGAAATCCAGGAATGGTAAATGTCCCACAATGCCTCAGCCTTAGACAATGAAAAAGCTGCCCCCCTCAAGACTTTCCCAAGTGCCAGTGGACATTTTTGTAAGTGAAACCAATTTATAATTACTTGAGCACAGAACCTGACTCTGCCTCACATCCATAACAAAGTATTTCTGCATGGTTTTTATACACTTTGAAATCTTGGTGATGCAACCACCAGATAACTGAGGGAAGACTAGATTTCCTCCTGTTTGAGACTTTAACAAGATCAGCCGCCATTTTTGAGAATTGTGTCACTGAAGGCCATGCCACTTGTGGTATTTAAGTTATTAGCACAACACACTCGTATGGGGCTGCATCAGTAGCTGCCATGTTTCACATACATGTCTATCTGACCACATCATTATATCTTCTGGTATAATCATATGTGGGCTTCTATAACATTAAAATAAATATTAAAATTAATCACTTTAAGCTCTTCTTTATCAGTAAAGCATTATATTAATATTTTCAAAATTATGTGTGCAGATATATTAAATTAATCACAAATTTTATTTGAGGAGAGTAAAGGGGTCATTAAAATAATGGTTGTAACAAGGGGATATTGTTTTGGTGGAATTAAAAACCACTGCCAACCCTGACACAAATTCCATGAGAAGAAATGCCAGGCCAGGACATGGTGTAGTAAAATTGCTTCGAAAATGTGCAGGCTTAATTGATTTCTCATAAATAAGTGTGGTTGGTTTTATCCTCAAAATATTTCTCTTCTATGTCCCTTCTGTGTCCCTTCTGTTCCCTAGGCACCACCCTGACCCAGGCTATCGTCCAACTTGGTTTCCCAAGACTCTCCACTTCTATAATCATTTATGGGGCTCCATTATACCCTACCCTCCACCCAATATAAAAATGAATATAATGTAATGCTCATCTTCATTTCCACTTCTGTGGTATATTTATATTGTTCCAGCCTCCCAGAATCTTCTGTTGATTTTTTTCCATCCATGCAAACACTTCAAAATTTTAGTTCAGTTTCTGAAATTTTCTTAAAGTATCCAAACCACATCAATCATATATTCCTGTAAATATAGCAACAGTGTTACTGTCTATTACCAGATAACTCAGTGCTTAATTAATTCATCATTTTTTCCCACTTATCCCCAGTGATAAAAGTTTCTGAAAACATTTCTCCTTGACCATCTTTTCGACGTGCTCTTTAAAACTCCAGCAATTAACTAGAGATGCATAAATAAAAGAATTCTCCCAATAAATTGTTGGGGTTTCAAACCAAGAAATGGATTAAGTTTTCAAGCCAAGTGAACAGTACTAGGTAGTTAGTTAACAAGGAAGAATTAAGTTGTATCCACACTTTTTAAAAATTTTTTGGGATTTTTTAATGTTTATTTATATTGAGAGAGAGAGAGAGCAAGCAGGGGAAACAGAAAGAGAGGGAGACACAGAATCCAAAGCAGGCTCCAGGCTCTGAGCTGTCAACACAGAGCCCAACACAGGGCTCGAACCCACTAATCGTGAGATCATGACCTGAGCCTAAGTCAGACGCTCAACCAACCGAACCACCCAGCTGCCCCTAGTTGTATCCACATTTCTGTACAGCCTGCCATTTAAAACACAAAAGGGTAGTGCCTCAGGAAATACTATCAAAGGGGTCTACTGAAGTAACACACAAATACAGCAATATAAACAATAATAATATAAAATAAATAGAGAACACTTTCTAGCTCCATGAAAGCAAGAACCTTTTCTATCTTGTTCACTACTTAGTAGGGTACAGTAGATATGAATGAATATGTTTAACAAATAAATGAAACGTGATAACTAAATATATTAAGCATGCACTATCTGCCAGGTAGTGTGTGAAATACTGTACTTCCATTATTGCACTAAATCTTTGAATGATCCTGTGAGGTTGGATTAGTATCCTTATTTTTGGAATGTGGGAACTTCTGGAAAACTTTGGAATGAGGAAGAGAACATTAGATAACTTCCCCAATGCTATAAAGCTACCAAGTAGTAAAGCCACCTGACTTCAGAACCTACCTTTTTAACCATTCTGCTACATTTTATAATATATTGCATATGCTGCTATAATGTAAATATATAAATTCCGACGATGTACCAGAGTAAATGTCAAGCAGTGGTCACGATCCTGAAGCAGTCTGAAGAAGTTAGGAAGATTCGTCCTACGAGTAGAGACAAGCAAGTTCTGGCATCCTGCTGAGCTACCATGTTTCGTATCCTATAGTCCCACCAAATTGGGGCAGGAAATCAGCCTGTACATTTTAACTCAGCCAATTCTTTGCTCATTCACTTTTTTACATTGGGAATGTCTGCCCCATCTACTTCTTAGCCTGTGAATTCTCACTTGCCCCAAACCTTCTCCCTGGGGCACAAATTCTCTCCCTCCTCAGCACTTTACACAAACCAAATGAGTCTCTCTCTGAGCCAGAAGAACGTGAGTTCTGTGAGGACAGAGACTGGGTCCTCTTTGTAGAGATCTCACTACTGGGGACACAGGGACCCTGAATAAAAGAGTCACTGAATGAATGAGTCTGAGGAGCAAGGGGGGGTATGAAAAGGGCCCAACAGAGCCCTCAGGGTGAGGGATTTTAACGTGTGCTGGTATAGGGTGAACTGGTACTCAAGGCAGGAGAAAGCAAAAATGCCGGCTTCTCTGGGCTAAAGGGACCAGGTGTCCTGAAGTGGCTGTTTGAACTCCACACACCTGGTGACCCAGAAGTAGGATATGCACCTTGAGCTGAATGTCCTGAGATGTGGTCCAGGGTGGACTTGGGCCCCCGGGAAGATTAAGGCCCCGCTGACTTAGCGCAACACGGCTGAACCCATCTCCCGCCCTGCGGGTGTCAGGCTAAAAGCTCACCATGAATATAAGGTGGAGAGAGAAATGTGACAGGGTCTGGGGGGAAGCGGCTTCTTAAGGTTTTTGCTTTAGTTGAACTGAAGACAGTCTGGCACTGTCGTCCGGCATTAAATTCAGTCTCTCTTACTGAATGTCAAAAAAGTGCCAAATATAGAAAGCTGCTTTGTGGTTGGAAAGGCAGCTAAGCATTTATCCATGCTCATGCGCTGGCACGGCTCATTTCCATAATGCTGAGTGCACGAGTTGAAAGTGCCTTCCCCTCCCCCCACCCCGGCACAGCTGTTTCCACAGCGTACATCTCCTCGGAAACTTTCAAGGGCTGGATTCTCAGCACTGTCCTTATAGTGATGTCAGAAATAGAAAATGCCTTAAAACTTCCATCCTTCCTGCAGCTGAAGACTGTTGTGGAAGGAAGTTTTGTGGCTGGCTCTCTCTATCTGGTATGACTGGGGAGTGGGGCTGTTCTGATTATTTATTTATTTAATCTGCTTATCAGGTTTTTAAAATTCACAAGGCAGTACCCAGCATCAAATCATATGGAGCATAATTTCACATGTCTTTAAGGACTCTAAGGGCATTTCTGACTTTGTAAAGCCTCGGGATCATCATAATATGATAATCATAATATGACCTTTTATGATTGTACTATGAACATATGGAAATACTTGTCAATAGGTTTCCAGTTAATGACAGCTTTAACTGATGCCAGATCAAATCTGTACTTAGATTTCAATCAGAGAATTGGAGTTGTTACTTCTTGTCCAATTGTTTCTTCCTAGACAAAAAATTTTGTGAGCACCAGCAGCCTGATAGCAATAGCAATTAAGAGAACAAATTAGGGGTGCCCGGGTGGCTCAGTCAGTTAAGCATCCGACTTTGGCTCAGGTCATGATCTTGTGGTTCATGAGTTTGAGCCCCATGTTGTGCTCTATGCTGGCAGCTCAGAGCCTGGAGCCTGCTTCGGATTCTGTGTCTCCCTCTTTCTTTGCCTGCCCCCTCCCCCAGCTGTGATCTGTCTCTCAAAAATAAATATTTACAAAAATTTATTTAAAAAGAACAAATTAGTTGGGGTGGGGGTGATCTAATGCAATGCTTCTCAAAGTGTAACATGCATATCAGTCACCAAAGGTCTTGTCAAAATGCAGATGTCAGTTCAATAGGTCTGGGGCGAGGTTTGAGCTTCTGTACCTGCACAGGTGAGGCCACTGAAGCTGGACCACAGACCCACTGAGAGTAGCCACTCTCTGGGAACCCATGCTGTCTTGAAGAATTGGAGCTATCTTCACTTGATAGGCTTTGAGAGCCAAACCAGGACTAATGGGGTGAGAATTATAAGGCCTTGGATCCCACCTCTGTGTATAGGACAGATCCGATATCTAATAATTAGCACTATGAACAATAACAAAAAATGACATGGGCTGCTCTATGAAAGATCCAGTTCCCTAATCACTGGAGAGCTCCATCAGGGGCTGGCAGAGGGACTGCAGAAGGGTTCCCAGAACAGGAAGGAGGTCAGAATAAATGAGCCACAAAATCCCTTCCAAATCTTACATTGCAAACTCATGTCATATAAAATGGGTATGAAGTCTCAGTTATTCAGGATGAGTAAATTCTAAAAATCAGCTGTACCACGTTATGCCAATAGTTAACAATATTGTCTTGTGCAGGTAAAAACTTAAGATAGTAGATCTCTTGTTAAATATTCTTACCATGATAAATATAAAATAAATACAATACAATAAAACAAAACAAAAATATTGACTGATAAAGTCTACTAAAAGCAAATAAAAAAACAGAGCATTAGCTTCTATCTAGTAACCTCAGGTATAATCCCTGATCTTAGGATCTAAGTGAGAAGGCTGAAGAAAAAAGGAAGGCTGAGCAGGGAAGAGCTCACTCAGGCTCAGAAGGCTACGTGGGGAATGGAGTCATGACCTGCCGATAGCCATGTCTTTCCTCTCCATTCACACCCAGAGACACAGCTCACCAACCCACACCGGGGCAGGTGGGGAACACCCAGATGACTTCAGTCCCCCAAATGTGTTAAGTCTTAATTACTTGGGTAGTCACAGACCAAAACACTAGGGCCTTCATTACTCAGATAATGGGAGAATATGCACTCTGTCTTGGGGGTGAACCTTTGAGATAGCACGGGAGGTAAGGGAAAGAAAAGGAAGGTCATTGGCAGCAGATGATAATGACAATGAGAAAAAAACAAACAAACGTGTGAACTGTCAGCTCTGTTGCTGACTCTACCTGAGGTCCAAATAAGAGAAAAATCCATCTGTGTTAACCACAGATGGGTTTATAATTAAAATAGTATTAATAAAAAAACTTTAATGTACATATAAGGATTATTCCTACCCTGTTGAGCACTCAGCAGTTATGGCTGTAATTACACTGGTACTTTTTTAGGATCTTCAGATAGATTTGTGGGTTATTAATATTTGTTAAATACCACCCTAATTGTATGTAAGCCATTCAAGATTATGGACAGCATCTTTTATGCACTCATTTCTCTGTAATGCTCTGCTCTGTCAATGAGGGACTCCTGAGAGCTACGGTTACCATTAAAGATGGAGACACCCAACCCATAAATGTCACCGTGCTCTGGCTGTGCAGCCTACCAAAAGGCTGAGGAGATTTGTCGTCACTGTGGTAGTGATGATAGTAATACAAATAACAACTACTATTTGTTGATAGTCTTCTAAATGCCCCCAATGACTTTATAATGGAAGTATTATTACTCTCATTTTACAAATAAGGAAAATGAAGGGATGCCTGGGTGGCTCTGTCAGTTAAGCATCTGACTTCGGCTCAGGTCATGATCTTGCAGTTTGTGAGTTCGAGCCTCGAGTCAGGCTCTGTGCTGACAGCTCAGAGCCTGGAGTCTTCAGATTCTGTGTCTCCCTCTCTCTCTGCCTTCCCCAGTTTAACTCTTCTTCTCAAAAAAAAAAAAAAAAATAAGTAAACCTTAAAAAAATCTTTAAGAAAATGAAGCTCCAAAGTAGCCTACCCAATATTACAAACTATTAAGTGGTAGACCCCATTTGTGGGCTGCAGACCACACACAGAACCTCTCTGTTCAACGTTCACCCGGATAAGATCACCTACAGTATACTAGAGTCCATTCAAGGCCACCTACTGCCCTGAAGTCCTGCCCCTTGCCCCCAGCACTGCTATCTCTGGAAAAATCAGTCTGTCTCTGGCAGCACATTCCTGCACTTAATAGGCACATGTGTTAGCCAGGGAGGACAAGAAGACTCTGTCTACTCAAGGGACTCAAGAGTTTCTTTTGTTTTTTTTTTTTTTTAAGGGTGCAGAAGTAATAATTTGTTTTCCCTTATAGAGTCATGGACTAGTTCTTCTAAACTTCCAAATTTGAAAGAGAATGTGGAAGTCATCCACCCAGCTCTTTCATTTTAGAGATGAGGAATCTAAGCTAAATGATTTGCATAGGACCACAAAAATGAGTGAAGGACTTCTGAGGTCCAGGACCAGTCTTCTGACTCTAACCTAGTGCTCTGCTCACCACCCCTTTCTAAGAATTCCCTCCCTGCCTCAGTGGCAGATGGCCTCATGGAGGAGCTCTGAGGCTCACTCACGTGATGACGGGGAAAATCTCCCATACAGATTCCTTGGGGAATGGAACTTAGCCAGAGGTACAAAGGAGGGGGAGACCATCGCACTCTTTGTTGTATACCTTTCAGCATCATTTTAATACTTTATATTTTATAGCTTTTCATTAAAAAAAATCATAGTGTCTTTGGCATATCATACAGCTCCGCCCTTTGGTGTCTGAGTCTGGAGACAATCACAGACTGTATTCAGACACAACATTTTGCACTTCAATTACAGGCTGAACAACTCCTGAAGAAAACTCACCTCGTTGCTGGGTGGCACTAGCTGATAACAGTGTTCTCTCTGACAAGTGTGCTCAAAAATGTTTTTTCAGAGCTAATTGAAATTTGCAATCAAAGCAGGGATGCATTTTGGCTAACTAATGTGCATATAATTTAGAATCATAGGAGTAGATGCCAGAATAAACTCTTCCAGTCTCTGATCCAAATCATCAGTGATTTTCTTCCCTCCGTCTGTAAAAGAATAACTGGTTCTCATAATGAGAACCTAGTGACAGGATAAGATCCTGAAGAGCCTTATGAATCAAAGAGAGAATGATATTAGAGTAAGTGAGTTAGATTCTGGTTTATGACTGACCTTCTATTTAATAGGGCAGTCTTCTACTCAAAGGTCTGAAGCTTAGCACTAGGTACTGGAGATGAAAAGATGTAAAACCAGGGCTGGCCTCCAAGAAGTTAGCATATATTAAAAAATAAAAAGATACCATGAAGCTGAGACCTTGAAAATGCTGAATGGGAGATTCAAAGAAATATTCTGCAGGAGTTCTTGAGCATAATCACAAGAGCTAGACCCCCATCAGGGGGAGGGCTCGAGCTGGCACTTAAAGGAAAATGGATGCAGAGTGAGAAGCAGGGTTTCTGAGGCTGCCTTAACAACTGAGTGGCCTAGCACAAAAGCAATGTATTCTCTTATGGTTCTAGAGCCAGAAGTCCAAAATTGAGGTACTGGAAGAACCACGTGGGTTCTGGAGCTGCAGGGGAGATTGCATTTGTATTAGCTAAGGTTGCTATAATAAAATACCGTAAATTCAGTAGAGGTTGGGAAGTCCAATATCAAGGTGCTGATAGATTCGATTCCTGGTGAGAATCTGCTTTCTGGCTTAGAGACAACTGCCTTCTGGCTGTGTGCTCACATGGCCCTTCTCCCATGTGTGAGAATGAGCTCTGGTATCTTTTGTCTTCTTACTAGTGTGCTCTTATTAAAAAAAAAAAAAAAAAAAAAAAAAGGCACTACCGTCAGGACCTCATCTAAACCTAATTACCTCCTAAAGACCCGCATCTCAATACCATCATGTTGAGGGTCAAGGCTACAGCATATGCACTGGTTGGCGGGGAGACACAAACATGCAGCCCATAATGGCATGACTTGCCTCTTCCAATTTCTTGTAGCATTTGGCATTCCTTGGCTTTTAGCCACATCACTCCAACCTCTGCCTCGGTCTTCACATCGCCATTTCCTCCATGTCTGTATTTTCCTCTGTGTGCTTCCTATAAGGACACTGGTCATAGCACTTAGGGCCAACTTGGATAGTTCAGGATGACCTCCTCATCACAAGATCCTTAAATTAATTATAGCTGCAAAGCTTCTCTTGCTAAGTAAGGTAATATTCACAGGTTCCAAGGATTAGCCTGTGGACATGTCACTAGGGAGGTGGGGACAGCATTCAACCCACTAACGCGGCAAAAGGAACCACTAAGCCAGAGATGTGCCAGGGATGTGCCCCCTCCAGCGTGGAACAGAGAGAAGGTGGCTTTAGTTGTGGGGCGGGATTGTGTACAGATGTGAAGGGAGACACAACTGCATTTGATCACGAGGTCAGCATGGACAGGACTTCAGGAGAACATCAGATTATCTAGAGAAGTCTTTTGTTTTGCCTCTTTCCTGTTCTTATACTGTCATTTCTGGGCCATTAGTATTTTAATGCCACCATATCACTGAGGTAGATTTAGACTCTCCGCTTCCTAGAAAAGGACTGTGGAATCCGTTCAGTTCATATTTGCATGGATAGCTTCTAGAAGAAACTTCAGTAACTGCATAGCCTACTGGCTATGTTCCCAACAAAAGCTGGTAGGTTAGCTTCAACTTCCATTTATCCTGCACTCTGGCTGATGCCAACCATAAATAAATAAATTGGCTTCCTTAAGGCACCCCATGTAGTGTCTATCAAAGTAATGTTTCTCAAAACCACCAGCATATATTTGCTGAGCTTGTCTTCCTGGGATTGCTTAACAGCACAAACAGGTCAGCAACTTTCAGAAGGGTTTCAAGAGTTCAATTTCTCCTACTCTTCAGGGTGGAATGTAGCTGACGGTCTATCGTTTGCGGACGTGGAGAGTAACAAAGAGGCCCCAACAACTCAAACATGTCATTTTAGCTGACGTCTTCACCTCTTTCTTCTATCAAACGTTTGTTTGCTTTTTCCTTCCAATACTTCGAGTGGAAATATAATGAGAATTGAGCCTTGTATCTTGCCCCTCCCTACTTTCAGAGTATCATGTGCAGCGTGACTTGTTTATGTATGACTGAAAGGTAAGCAATAAGACATAAAAGGCCCAGAAAATGAGAATCTGGAAAACTAAGCCAGAAGTGAATTATTTTTCTCTATTGGGCCCACCAGAAAACCAAAAAACAAAGAAACAGCTCTAGGCAGACACCTCAGGGATCCTAAGGCCACGTCCCTCATGTATGTTATTCTCGCCCCTGAGTTCACAGAAGTCAGCTTATGGAGGTTTGTTTCAATAGCAACCATTTGTACACAAGACACCTGGAACTTGAATGGACTTGTAAGAAACTTTCTAGTACCTAAAGAAATCCAGTGTTTTCCAAATACGTGGTTACCACTGATGAGCTGTGTTGACTCTGAACAAGTTGGTTAATGACTCTGAGCCATGTTTTTCACCAAACGTGTAGAAAAGAATACAGACCTCACTGGGTTGTTTTGAGACTCCAAGGGATAGTATGAAAGGATAGTACGAGCTGTAAAAATGCTAACCGAGAATTGATCGTTTCTAGCGTCTGTTGCTAATACTTTTCCTCTCAGAGCAGCCTTGACAGAAGCAGCTGAGAGGAGGAAGTTGAGAAGCAGTCACCATGGGGTACTGCTTGAGGGCTCCAGGGCCTCCTCCTTATGGAAGTAAGGTGAATGGTTTATGTATCCAACACTAATACACCGCCTACTACATGCAGGCTTTCTTCTAATGAAGCAATTTGCACAGTCTTATAAGACACTAAGGTACAGAGGAGTTAAATAACTTGTCTGAGGCCACACTGTTGATAAGCAGCCCAAAATGTAAACTCAGGCCATCCAGCTCCCAAGAAAGTCCATGCTTGTTGCCTGTCATCTTTTGTGACCATCCCAGAACAACTGACACAATCATGACATTCTCAAGTGCCGCCTCCTCCTCGACGGGTCTTCCTCGTGGTGTTTATACAGCTCGTACTTACAAAAGGCGGCTGTCAAATCGCAACGTCTCTAAGGACATGATTATTTAAGAGGAAGAAGTAGGACTAAGCATTTTCAATACCCAGATGGCTAAAAATATAAACACCTGAGCATTCACTTTTCACCCCGTGGCATATTCTCTCCCATTCAGCCCCGTCTTATGGGTTCTGGCACCAAATGCAGACAGCCTGGGCTCCCTGAAGTACAGCATAATCTAATAACCTGCCTCAAGAAACTCTCATCGGGCAACATTGAGAGAACTCAAACATCACCCCAGATTGGACCAGGGATAGGACTGGGACAAGAGCAAATTGCATAATTGTATGGAGACTACCTAGTCATGGCTCTCTCCATTTCAAATCCCCTACACTCATGAGTGAAGTGCTTGCCAAGTATTTTAAAAGGATTCACTTTCTAATTTCTGGCTTATTGTATAGCAAATACTAACGACGCATAATGAAAGAAAGGAAGCATGCTCTCTTTACAATCTTCTCAACAGAGTCAATTTCTTAATTGTAGTGGTCTGCTCAGCTGTCCTGTCCTTTGTAGCTTCACAAATCCCTGCCCAGGGACTTTTAATAACAGCTTCTCAAAACATATCGGTTGAAGAAGTAAAACCTGGGCATGTAGGACTCTTTCAATAAAGACAAAACTTATTCACTCATCTTTGTCTAGTCAGTCTGGCCTCTGAAAAGTGTTATTTTGAAAGTTCTAGGAAGGAAATGTAAGGGGGCAGTGGGAAGACGACGAGAGGAAATTACTCATATTTTACACGTTCAGAAATAGCAATTCTCTCTCCCACGTAGGTATCCCTTCACCTACTTAATATATCTACAGAGCTTTGAAAATAGTCATCTTTCAACCTAGCGACTGCATGCTTATTCATTCAGTAATCCACACTTACCTAATGCCTACCATGTGCCAGCCTGGGTATTTCATATTTATTGTTTCATGTAGTTCTCCAAAGTAGGCTCAATGATCCTAATTTCACAGCTGAAGAACAGAGACTCAGAGGTTTTATAGACCATGGCAAGGTCACCCGGCTAGCAAACAGCAGAGCCAGTGTGAATACGGGTCAGTTCCGACAAAGACAATCTTTGCTTCTGTTCCATACTTTCCACCAGAGTGCTTGTCCAGAGACCAGAGGCATAGAAAGCATTTAGGGATTTCATCGTTTGCCAGAAGAAACTCAATGCAGAGGCCTCTGTCCATTTTTGAAGATCCTCCCGATATGTCACTGGGGAGAGGGAGCTCAGGAATTTGGGAGCCTTTTGCTCCCATTTCCCATGTATACCTGGGCATATATTCTAAGCTACCCTGATGGATATTTGCTGCCGGCATTCAGTAATTTGTATCTGCCAAGTGCAAAGCCTTGTGCTGGGTGCTGTGAGGACTAAAAAGATGTGTAAGAAGAAACCCAGGGCTCTGAAAACTATACACTCTCTCAACCAATGAATTAATCAAAAGTGGCTTATCTACATGGGGAGAGAAAGGGGCAGTGTGTAGCCTGACATTAGTCAAGCTCAAGGTTCCCAGACCGAACATACGTGAAGGCCTCTCTCAAATCTTGTCTAGAAGCCTGGTAAAGCTGGGGTGCCCTCTTTCTCTGTTCCTCTTCTCTCATGAATGAGCTCTAACCCGACTTTCATACCCACCTCACCCACTAGACAATGCCACCAATGACCTCCACAATCAACAGTCATTCTCAGGCTTCAATTTATGTGATGTCAGCAGCCATTAAAAGTAAATGAAGGGGCACCTGGGTGGCTCAGTCAGTTAAGTGCCCAAGCCTGCTTCAGATTCTGTGTCTCCCCCTCTCTCTCTGCCCCTCCCCGGTTCGCTCTCTGTCTGTCTCCCAAAAGAAAATAAAGACATAAAAAAAATTTTTTTTAATAAAAATAAAAATAAAAGTAAATGAATTAAGGGCACCTGGGTAGCTCACTCAGTTAAGCGTCCAACTTCAGGTCAGTTTGTGAGGTCCAGCCCCGCATCAGACTTGTGCTGACAGCTCAGAGCCTGGAGCCTGCTTCAGATTTTGTGTCTCCCTCTTTCTCTGCCCCTCCCCCACTCACTCTCTGTCTTGCTCTCTCTTGAAAATAAATAAACATTAAAATTTTTTTCAGTAAATTAAGTGAATTAAAGTACTGCACTTCAACATAGATTGCATGTGTCTCAGCAATGAGCTACAGTGAGCAGATGTTATTTTTATAAAAGTTATTTTTAAAGTGTTACAGCAATAAATGAAGATTCTTTTCCAGAAAAATCACCAAATTCAAAAACGGTTTCCTATGGATCAGTCTAGCTAAAGGGGTAGCTGACACAAAGCCTGAGACAGGGAATGAACACCAAAGCAAAGACTGACGTGGAACACTGTATAAATAGGGTAGGAGTGAGACAGTCAGCTGGCGGCTTCCGCACGGTGAACAGGTTCCTAGCCTATCGGTAAAGGCATGGTCTCTGAAGGATGCTCTGCTCTTCTTCAGAGACCCATTCCTTCTATAGACTATCAGCGCTCTGGAAACAAGACCATTGCAGTCCTGGCTCTGGAGCTGGTCTGGGTTCAAAGGGAGCTGATGGTAAGAGTTTCTTAAATTTACAGAGGATCTTTCTCCAAAGAGTTCAACAGTCTTTTAGTCCATAAGAACACTCCATATTCTCTCACAACAACCCTGCAAAGGAAGCGGGAGGAGAGTTTTGTTGCCATTTTACTCATCAAGAACTGGGGCAAACTTCGCTCGCCTCAAGTTCCTGCAACTAGCAGAATACAGAGACTTTTGCAGAGATGGCTTGATTTCGACGCTCTAATATCACTTCGGGGGACCAGTGTGGCACCCAGGCTGCCATTCACCCTGTCTATGGGAGCCAGACCTAAAAGCAAGGCGCTCCTTCCCACTGAACTCGGACTCAAGAGCAGAATCCTTCTCAACACAATGCCCTAAGCAGCTACGACCAATGGATAGTGCTGGTGTAGGAAGAGACAAAAAACATTTATACCCAGAAAGGACAATCCTCAGCAGAATGGAATAGCATTAAGAATTTACCAACTCTTTTCACTTGTTTTAAGTATGGATTATGCCAGGTATTGAAGATATCAAATGCAACTCCTGTATTAAATATCCCATTACATTCTTCTCTATAAGCATTCTGTTAATGTGTATAAAGAAAGGCACTTTGGGGCGCCTGGGTGGCTCAGGCAGTTGGGCAGCCGACTTCGGCTCAGGTCATGATCTCATGGTTTGTGGGTTCGAGGCCCACATCAGGCTCTGTGCTGACAGCTAGCTCAGAGCCTGGAGCCTGTTTCAGATTCTGTATCTCCCTTTCTCTCTGACCCTCCCCTGCTCACGCTGTCTCTCTCTCTCAGAAATAAATAAAACATTTAAAAAATTAGAAAAAGGCATTTTTTATTTTAAGTGTATATGTTCATATGTACATCGTATACTTCTGTGGGCTTTTGTACACTCAAGAGCTATAGGTAGGCACCTGTACAACACCAATAGAAGTTTCTTGGCCAAAAAGCAGACCTATTCACTAAGAGCAGATCCCTAGATAGGGCAGGGTGAGTAGCAGAGAAAGAACATGGGGAAGCAAACTCCGGATGACACTCTAAACCATAATTCCAAAGCACATGAGAAAAACTAGCATTATAGTAGGTCAAATTCAGTCAACATCAAACTTCTACACCACTCCCCCATCAAATGAAACGAATAGAACAAGCTAATAGTGACTTTAAACTGGAGCTTTAAAAAAGCATCCAGGGGCGCCTGGGTGGCTCAGTCAGCTAAGCACCTGACTTCAGCTCAGGTCTGATCTTGTGGCTCTTGAGTTCGAGCCCCACGTCAGGCTCTGTGCTGACAGCTCAGATCCTGGAGTCTGCTTCAGATTGTATGTCTCTTTCTCTCTCTTCCTCTCCTCTGCTAATGCTCTGTCTCTCTGTCTTTCTCTCAAAAAGAACACTAAAAATTTTTTTAAATTAAAAAAAATTACAAAGTAGGTTGTTGCACAGATTATCAGATTTCAAAATTCTTTTTTTTAAGTCTTTTTATTTTGAGAGAGAGAGCACCTCTCCTCTTACTCTTTATGGCATAAGCTCAAAAGAGTTCTTTGAAAACCAAAATTAATCAATTCAAATAACACACCAAAAGAAATTTCTATGGTATTCAGTCATAGGATTTCACTGCACTGTTCCAGTTCCCATGGTGTTATAAGCACTGGATGCTGAAATGAATCCTGTTCTTAGGACGCCTGGGTGGCTCAGTCAGTTAAGCATCAAATTCTTGATTTCGGCTCAGGTCATGATCTCATATTTGTGGGATTGAGCCCTGCGTTGGGCTCTGCACTGACAGCATGGAGCTTGCTTGGGATTCTCTCTCTCCTCTCTCTCTGCCTCTCCCCTGCTCCTTCTCCCTCTCTCTCCATAAATAAATGAGCTTTAAAAATAAATAAATGAATGAATCGTGTTCTTTCTCCTTATGCAAGAAGGAGATATCAATGGATGCTACTAGGTACAAAAGGTGAGAGAAAGATCATATATTCAACCCTAATCCCAATCAGAATTTCGGCCAGGGAGAGAAACACCCTCCCACTCTCCCACCCCCATGGAAAGCTGGCAAGAAGGGTGAGCATACAGCCACCCTTAAGAAACTAGAACTCCAAAAGGATCCATGATGCACTAGCCAGGGACTAATTTTAGTCTTTTTATTTTTTATTTTTTTAAAGCAGAGACAGAAGTGATTACTGTGCTGAAAAAATTGTTCTTTCTAACCCCTCCCAGGAGATCTTGGTGGGCTCCCCGAATGTCCAGCCTCAGGCAAAATCTAATATGTCTAGAATCACGGATTCTAACGACGTGAAGCAGCACCGCAAGGTGGCAAGCTCCACGGCCCAGGCAGTGTTCAGATGGAGAGACCCGTGATGATGTGTCATAAATGTGCGGACGTGCCTGCTGTGGGAGGTCGCCTGATTGGGGCTTCCAAATCTGGAACCAAGGACACTCTGGGCCAATTTCTAGGCCAGCGCTTCCCATGAGGGAAAGACAATGCCAACACAACCAGTAGATGCTGATAAAGGCTCAGAGACCATTTTGGTTGTGAAGCCACAACTTCTTGACAGCCCACTCTCTCTCTACTGAACTAAAGACTAGAATTATAATGATTCATCTGCACTTACCGCTGCTAACCTAAAACCAGCAAATTCTGCCAACAGAGATTTATTAGAAAGTAAACCAAGAAACAAAATGTAATTACAGCTGACAGTTATTTAGGAGTTAATTATTCAGTTCTTTGTTTCACTTCTTCCTTCTTCCTATTTAGTTCCTTTTGACTAGTGCTCTGTGGATTTGATTCCCACATCCAGGGGAGAAATAAAGGAGGTGAGACTCAAAGTCACCAGCAGGGCAATCTGTGGTTGGAAGCGGTCGTAAATGGAAGTGGTCATAAAGGGAAGGAAGAGGAGGGCAGGGGGATATTAAACTTACTGGAAAAGTGACTGTGGTTTTCTTTTGTTTTGGCTAGTAGGGTACAAAGGCAAGTGTGGGCTCTGGAGTCAGAGTGAGCTGTGGTTTCTTATCCTGCTACTCACTAGCTGTGTATCCTTAGGCAAATAACTCAGTTGGTCTGACTCAGCATCCTCATGGAGAGAACAGAGATATTAATATCTGTGTTGGAGGGCAGTTGTGGGGATTGGATGAAATAATTCAAAGAGGCAAATACAGTTCCTTCCCATCTGGTGAGCACTCAAGCTCAAGCATTATTAAAATTACCTGAAGTTTGGGGCATCTGGGTAGCTCAGTCAGTTAAGTCCAACTCTTGATTTTGGCTCAGGTCATGATTCCACAGTTTGTGAGATCGAGCCCTGTATCAGGCTTTGATCCTATAACAGGAGTCTGCTTGGGATTCTCTCTCCCCCTTTCTCTCTGCCCCTCCCCTGCTTATGTGTGCAAGCTCTCTCTCTCTCTCAAAACAAATACTTTAAGAAATTATCTAAAGTTTACTTTTCTCATATAATTAAGGTATGACTGAAAGCAAATGCTCTTATGCTGAGTAGTTTGAGTTCCCAAGTAAATGTACACATGTTAATCTGCAAATTTCTTGGTATATACTTGCATCTTAAAATTTGCATTGGTTAAACTTTACCTGTCGACTTCCCTGCTTGGAGGAGCAGCTACTTGTGCTCCTTGAAGGTGACACCAGTTTTTGGGACACGCCAAGGTTCTTCTCATCACTCATCCCGAACAGCAGATCCCTTGGCCTCAGTGCAGATCAAAATGCCATCCGAAGACAATGGAGTAGACAGCACGGAAGTCCCGCACAGGCAGGTGGCTGAGTTCTTATCCAATATGTTTTAAAAGCATTTTGGATGACCCAGAGGAAATCTCTAAAAGCAAAAGAAAAGGATTACAGAGAAGGTCAGAGGCATCAGGCACCATCTATGATTAGCCACTGATTGTCTGCAAGTGTTTTGTCTACACGACAGATTACAGAGCCATGATGCTTATTTATATCAGGAGCTGTGAAAGAAAAGATGTTTTACACCCATCTTCTATAGGAAATTATGTATAGGTGGTTTTTCATGTAGCTTTGCAAGATCACAGAATTAGGAACACTAGTAAGAAACACCTGAGTCCACACACACACAAAATCAGTATATAAAAACCATCCCAAACCACAGCTAAGCATCATTTTTTTACAGAAAATAGCTAGGGGCTGGAAGAAACTGGAACCCTCAGGCATCACTAGTAGGAATAGAAAGTGGTACAGCAGAGGCAGAAGCAGTTTGGTGGTTTTTTAAAAAGTTAAACACAATCATCTGATCCGGCAAGTCTACTCCTAGGCACATACATCAAAGAACTGAAAACAGGTGTTCAAACAAAAACTTGTACAAAAATGTCCATAGCAATGCTACCAGCAATAGCCAAAGGTAGAAAAAAGCCAATGTCCATCGACTGACAAATGGATAAACTACATATGGTATATGATATGGTCTGAATTTTGGGTCCCTCCCACCAAAATCCCTATGTTAAAAATCCTAAACCCAACATGATGCTATTAGGAGGTGGGGCCTTTAGTGGGCAGCTAGGGCCTGAAGACATGGCCCTTATGGGTGGAATCAATGCCCTTATCAAAGAGACTACACTGAGCTCCCGAGTACCTTCCACCACTTGAGGATACAATAAGTCTACAACTTGAAGAGGTTTTGGGATCCCAGCCTCTAGAACTGTGGGGAATAAATTTCTGTTGCTTGTAAGCCACCCAGTCTGTAGTACTTTGTTATAGCAGCCCAAATGGACTAAGGCTATCTAACCATACAACAGAATATTACACAGGAATTAAAAGGAATGAAGTACTGATATGTGATACAACATGGATGAACCTTGAAAACATTATGCTAAGTGAAAGAAGCCAGACACAAAACACCACATACATATGTTTCTACTTATATGAGATACCCACTGTGGGCAAATCTTTAGAGGCAGAAGGTCGAGTAGTGGTTACCAGGGGCTGGGGGAATTGGGAAACAGGGTATGACTATGGGGTTTCCTTTTACGATGGTTAACGTTCTAGAACTAGATAATAGTGCTGGTTGCACAACACTGAGAATTATTAATGTCACTAAGTTGTATATTTGAAAATGTTTTTTTTCTTTTCTTTTTTGTCCTGCAATTCACATTAATTCTCACAGCTAGCTGCATTCTTCATCGACACATGAGCCGAGTGATCCACCACTGAGTCATAAAACTACTAGTTTTCATATACTTGAAAATGGTTAAAAGTTGATTTTATGTAATGTGCATTTTATACAATTTTTTAAAAAAGCTCTCTTTTTTGAGGGAATGGAGTGGAGGATTTGTTCTGCCAAAGGTTTTGGAGACATCTTCTCAAAACACTATTTACATCGTGTGACAAAACTGTAACAGCAAATAGAATTTCCTGTATCATCTATTACTATACTAGTAATTGAAACAATACTCATCTGTGGAGTTCACACTACTTACAGCCATGTCCTAGAGTAAGAGTTTCCCATACACATGATCTCATTTAATCAACAGGCTGCTGGGAGGGGATAATCTCACTTTTCACAGTAAAGTGAACAAATCTTAAGCACACAGACATTTATCAGAAAAAAAAAAACAAAAAAAACCTGAGTCTCTGAGAAGTTACATAACTGGCCCAATCATGCAGCTGGCAGGAGACGGAATTCAGGCTAGATCCCAGGGCTTTAACCTTGCTGTTGGAAGTGAGTACGCTTTAATAGCCAGGCCTGGTGATAAGAGCTACTTACTGCCCAACTCTGCAACCTAGAGAACCGAGAAGCTGCTGAGAAAGACTTTGGAGGAAGTACATCATAAGCCAGCTCTGCAAAAGTATTGTCCCATTGCTTCTCACAGCACAGCACTAATCTCTAAGACGACAGAGTGTCTGCAGTGCGCAAGGGGACAGACAGGGGCAGAGGCAAGGACACCTCCTTATAAGTAGTTAGCTGGGTTGCCACCTGCCGCTCTTCAGGGATGAACCCCTTCATCCACAGCCCTGAGTTAAGGGTGACGAACATGTCTGGTTTTGCCTTCAAAAGGCCAGCCTTTTATTTGACACACGAATTTCAAATAAACTGTACAATTTTCCCAGACACGTTAACAACAATTTAAAAAAGTACATCCAATCTCTGGTCCCTATGTTCACATAGTCTAATTCTTAAAAGAAAGTGTTACATAATTGTCTAGAACTCAGCTAGATATATCAAATCTTTGGTTAATTATTAAGTACTCAATCTCCTGTGCCTTTCATTAACACTAAGTGCTTTAAAAATGAGTATGCTAATAAGCACCTGGTGTCATACGGAAGTGTTGAATCACTAAATTGTATACCTGAAACTAATATTACACACTGTCTGTTAACCAACTGGAATTTAAATAAAAGCTCTTGAAAAACAAATATGTTTGGGCACCTGGGTGGCTCAGTCAGTTAAGCACCTGAATTTGATCTTGCCCTCTGTGATTTCGAGCCCCACGTCGGGCTCTGTGCTGACAACTTGGAGCCTGGAGCCTGCTTCGGATTCTGTGCCTTCCTCTCTATCTGTCCCTCCCCTGCTCACACTGTCTCTCTCTCTCTCCCTCTCAAAACTAAGATAAACAATAAAAAACTTTTTAAAGGAGTATGCTAAAGCCATCCACTACAACCAACACAATGAGAAATATCAACATCTCAGAAAATAAAATTAAGGTACCTGTAGCTGTAGAACTCAATCCCAAGTTTTGTAGAAACCCCCAAATCTCTGTATTCATTATTTGTTGGATCCAGCAATTACTAAGACTAAAACCAAACCAACCCAAGCTTTACTTGTGGGGCATGACTAATTCAAGTCAGAAGCCGATGCAGTCGAGTTCAAAACTGCCAAGAAAGGCTCTACAGATATATTAATAGTTTAATAGCATGCTGGCTGTTGCTGTTTAAGAAAGAGGAGGGGGGAAAAAAGCCATGACGGGAACCCCAAACGATGAACTGTGTGTGGGGGCAGCCATTGCCATGACAACTGATTCCACAGTGGATTGGGAATACCAACCAAGGGTTTCTGTTTGTGTGTGGCAGTCTCTTGTTGTGTTTTAAAAAGCTGAGGTTCTGACAGGGAGAGCAGTGCAGGATGAGGGTCCCTGTATAACAGGTGCAGAAAGAACAGAAAGGAATCCTCAGGCAATAAAGAGTCACAAGAATTCTGAAACTGCCAAATTAGAAATACAATAACCCTGTTCCAGAGGCAACTGATAGAAAGGGTCATCTCTGTCTCTCAGCTCTGCCGAATTTCACCTTGGAGGAAAGAGCTACCAGGGCCAGGGCTGTGAGCAAACCACACCCCACACTTGTTTAAGCTGGTAAACAAGAGGTAAAGCCTCTCCCCAAGTACAGAAACCCTTTGTGGTGCCTCCTTTTCTCCCTCAGGGAAATAAGAGGGTGGGACTCCAGCCCCTCCCACATCCATCCAGAGTGAGTCTGGGATTATCACCTTGAGAAATATGTCATGTTTCCTCAGCTGGAAACTTCATGCCTCACCTCCTCAGAAATTCAGTGAAAACCACTAGTTAAAATTCAGTTCACTTACAGCTTAAAGGGCAAAAGAGGTCAAATTCTGGGGAAAGGATATACTTAGAAGATGGTAAGTCAAAGTGTGAAGGCAACAGAGGCACAAGACGAAGGTGCCCTCGGAGCAAAGTGGTCATGTGGAATGAGGTCGTTATTGTGTCCGCCTAGGGGACCTCAAGGGCTGGCCTGGGTCATCAGAGGGAAGACCTTGATGCGAGTTCCAAGACAGAGGACCTTAACAAAGAGGGGTCACACAGAAGGTTGGTGTCTCTACTCCAGCTAGCTGACTTCACAGTGCTGACCTAGTAAAATGGGGAAGACAGATATTGGTTAGGGGCTGCTGATTCAGGGGTGTATGAATGATGAGCTGGATACCTATGAAAAAGCTTTGGTGCTTCCATCTCTCCAGAACCCTTCCATGGAACACCTCTGACTGAAGGGGTCTGTATAACATATAATAGTTTCCCTGCTCATATGCTGTGGATAATTGAAGGATAATAATTTCCTCCCTTATTATTATTTTTTTTTACTGAGGCATAACTTTCATACAGTAAAGTGAACAAATCTTAACCACACAGACAGGCCTATGAAATTTTACATTTGAAATAATCATCACCAAGATCCAAGAAATAGAACATGTGCAGGGGCTCCTGGGTGGGTGGCTCAGTCAGTTAAGTGTCTGACTTCGGCTCAGGTCATGATCTCCCATGATCTCCAGGTTCCTGAATTCCAGCCCCACATCAGGTTCCAACTGACAGTGCAGAGCCTGCTTAGGACACTCTCTCTCTCTCTCTCTGTGCGTGTGTGTGTCTCCCACTTGCATGCACTCTCTTTCAAAATAAATAAGTAAACTTAAAAAATAAATAAATAAAAAGAATGTGTGCAGCCTCCTCAGAAGTTCCCCCTGTCCCTTGGACATTGATCTGACAGGTAGGGGGGCCAATCCTCCTGCTGAATGCTATGTACCTGCCCCAAATAAGCCTCGCTGGCAAGTACCTGTCTGTGCCCCAGGGACAGACAGCTGGGACTTCTGTTTATTCCCCAGGGAGGCACTGCTGCGACTTCCCGAACTTACAGGAACAGCTTGTGTGCCTTCTAATACACGTGTGGTATGTGACAGATTTCAGTTTGGGACCTGCTTTCCTTTCAACAAACCACCTGTTGCCAAATCCAACAGGTACAAAAAGCTCAATGCACTTAGGTCAATTAAAAAACGTCCTTCTTGTGCTTCTGAGATGAGCTAGGTCCTTTCTCACCATTGCTACTCACCTTGGGAGCGGATGGGTCAGGCCCAGGGGAAAATGGCACCCCAACTAGAAGTCCAACAGGCATGAGACATGCAAGCTTGGGACTTCCACTGGGGAGAAGAGAATTCTGATTTCTACCGAGAATGAGGAAGGATAAATGGCCAAGGCACTGCCAAGCCTTTCGGCAACAAAGGTTGATTTCATTACGACTTAATTTGGCCATTTTCTCTTAAAAAAAAAAAAGAATACATAGTTTAGGAAAAGATGCAAAGGAGACGTATACACCAAGATGTATGTGTCTTGGAAAGAGCCAGACCTAGGTTTGAGTTGCTGCTCCCTTATTATAAACTCTGTGCACCCTGACACATGTAGTAACCTCTCTGATCTTTAGGGTTTTTATGGAGGAAATGGGGCATTGTGAGGATTACATGAAAAATGAGGACAAGATGTCTGATGTGGTCAGAATAGATACTCCACAGATGTTAGTTCCATTTCTTCCTCTCCTGACTTCCTGAAAGTGGCTTATACAGCACCAAATTAGATCCTATACTCCTCTTGCAACCAAAAACAAATAAGGACTGTATGGAATTTTAAAATATATTAACATTTCCCCAAATCCATAACACAAGCGTGAACAGATTTTTAAATCCTCAAAGCAGCCTTACTTTGAAGAAGACAAAATTCAAAAAGATAAAAGCCACATTATTAAAAAAAAAAAAAAAAAAAAAACAGGAAAACTACATTATTCATCATTGGCTTTCCAAGAAACCAACTTACTATTAACTAGTAGGTTTGAAACAGTGGCATATAACACAGCTATTTGTTATTCGATTAGGCCTGGGGGGTCTGCACTCACACACTTGGTCATGCTTGGCTGAGAAACAGCTTTTGCTTCCATCCTTGAAAACAATTCGCCTGAATACCAGATGGCATATAGTTCTAGTTAACTTAAAATTTTCCAGTAAAATATATAGAACCTCCTGAGTTAACACCAGAAAAATTCATAGTGGAATATCCATTTCTGGTCTTCCGGTCTTCTTTGATACAAGAAAATTATTCAAATTCTGGATGGGCATATTTTTAGAAATGAAGCCTGCTGAAACACCTTGATTTTCAAGATGTTACATGATCAACAGTAGGGCTTTGGTTATTTGGCTCTGAGATCCATAAATTGATCAGAGGTTTCTGGAAGTGGGCTCTAACCACAATGCCCTCAAATAGCTGATCGTGGACCTCTGTGTTTAATGCTGGCCAATCTGCCTTAACTACCTGGATGGCTGGCCTGATCCAGGGACGCCGCTGACTGTCCCTGGGGGAGGGATGAGTACCGAGGCTCACAAGACAAACTCATCTCCAAAGAAGTCTGTCCTAGAGGGTTTTTCATTTATTTAGAGTTGAAATCTGTCTCGCTAGGACACGCTGTTCCTAGATCTGCCCTCTGCCATGACAGAGAGCAAGATGAACAGTTTCTTTTTCATCAACACCTGAATTGGAACCACTACCATCTCCACCCCACCCAGCAAACCATCTCCTCTCCAGAGTACACAGTCACATTTTCATCAGCCACTTCTTATGTGATCATTATGATCACAGACATCCAACTCTGATTACACTTCAGTTGGTCTGTGTTTCCCCAAAAATGGTGCCCAGATCCTACAACAAGCTCCAGGTGTGGTCTGGCGAAGAGCAGGGGAGAGGGGAGCACTCGCCTCCCATGCCATGGGCACATAGCAACTGTTAACCAACGCCTGCGTGAGCCTTAGCTTTGGGAGTACCTACACCCCTCCCTAGCACTCACTGTCCTGATAGTGTCCTCCAGGACTCTGATGTGATAGGGATTGTGCAGAAGCTGGGCTTTTCTTTCTGAACATGACTCCTTCCCTTTCTTTAGCTGAAATTTAGGCCTTGACTATTCTTTCTTATTTTGCATATCCTCATATTAGTTTTGATTCATGATTCCAGTCTGTCAAGACATTTCTGGGGACCAGTTGCCATTCCGTGTACTTGGCTGGCTTTTCCTCTGTGGAAGCATTCACAGACTGCATAGGCATGTGAATTCTGTCTTCATCCAATAAATTATACCAGAAGATTTGCTAAGAAGAGCATGAAGGGCACTGAAATTCTCTCCATAGCTTGATGTTAATTTATCCCTGAATTCACATTTCTGGGTTCAAATGTGCCAACCTACTGTAATCCCCCTAACGGTATGGTCATGTCCAATTTCTCAAAGTGTCCAGATCCACCTTCTTCTAAGCCTCCTGGATTCTTGTTTAAAATGCAGATTTTGAAAGCTCTACATTAGATGGATCAAATCAGAGTATCGGGATGGGCCTGATAACCTGTGCAAGTAACCCATTCCTCGTGTGATTCTGGGCATGACATAGCCAGTCGTCTTTAACCCTTCTTATTTTGCCCTGAGCCAATCTTTCTATTTGCATGTCTGTGATACAGCAGCGTAAATAGGAAGCCAAAACTCTCTTTTATTATCCTAGGCCTGTGGTTTTCAAGAAGTGGTCCTCAGATCAGCACCATCAGTGTCACCTGGGCTTGTTAGAAGGCAAATTCTCAGACCCTACAAGACCTGCAGGGTCAGGAGCGAAGGGTGGGACCCAGCAACCCATTCTTAGTAAGTTCTCTAGGTGATTTTGATACACAAGTTTAAGACCCAGTGCCCTAGGTCAATATTCTACCCACAGCATCGATTCTTGAGGCCTCTGGTATATATTTGTCAGGGGACTGGAAAGGACCCTGAGCTATCCCCTCTGAGGAAGATTCTGTCCTGTTGCTTTACTGTTCCTTTAAACCAGAGATGGCAAATGCCAGATACATGTGCTTCCAGTCCCCATTCCCATGCTGAAGCACTATGGCAAATTTTCTTAATCAACCCATCATGAAGCTAAAGGATAGAGTGGGACAGATAGATCCTATCCTGCTAAGGCCCACATGGGCGTGGTGGGGTCCATGCATTCTATTCTCCTGATTAGGAGGATTCTCCTGATTAGGAGCCTTCGTTTTATGAGACACTAACTGCCGTCTGATCACAAAAGTCACCATAAAGGATCTGTCCTCGATCCTCAACACAAAATATCTACCCTGGAGGCTCTCGCCAAATATCATAACCTCGAATGTTCTACTGTCCAGACTCTATAGAGCAGTGGATTTCAACTCTGACTACACATTAGAATTATATGGGGAACTTTTAAAAATGTTGATGACCAGGCCCTATCCATGATCTAATAGGGTGGGGCTAGACTTTGAAAGTCTTAAAACCTCCACAGGTGCCTCTGATGCAGATCCATAGCCGAGAGGCATCAGTGAAGATCTAAAAAGCCAACACAGAGTGTGCACATAGCTCATGCCATATCATCAGATAGAGGAGTTGGTCAAACAGCACCCTTCTCATCTCTGAAAAACTTCTTTGCCTCTGGGTTATGCTGTTGGCCTACAATGAGAGAGATCAAATACACAAAAACAAACAACTCACCCTATGATTTTGGGAAACTTCATAGAGTAGTGTAATAATTAAAGCCACAAGCTCTGGGTTCAAACTGCCTGGGTCTAAAGCCAACCCTACTAAGTGGCTTTCAGCAATTTTTTAGCCTCTCTATATCCTCGGCGTTCCATGTGACAAATAATGGAAGGATCTCCCCAAAAGGGCTGTTGAAGTGATTAGAGGAGCTAAGTGTACAGAAGCACTTGAAAGGTGACAATCTGTGTATGTATTTTGTTGTGGTCACTCTCGTGCACAACATCACAGCAGCTGCTTTTCTCTTAGCATCAAAAAATAAAAAGGATAGTTATAAATATTCACATTCTGTGGGGCTCCTGGGTGGCTCAGTCAGTTGAACGTCCGACTTCAGCTCAGGTCATGATCTCACAGTTCATGAGTTCGAGCCCCGCATCCAGCTCTGTGCTGACAGCTCAGAGCCTGGAGCCTGCTTTGGATTCCGTGTCTCCCTCTCTCTCTCTGGCCCTCCCTCACTCACACTCTGTCTCTCAAAAAATAAAATAAAACATTTTAAAAAATTTATAAATATCCACATTCCTACCATCCAACATTAATAGGTCTCCATCCTTTTTTATACTGTATTTTATTTCTATATCTACCATTCTCCTGACTTTTAAAAAACATAATCTAATAAATAATATCATACCATAAATTTCTTTCTCCAGGTGGCTTATTTTCACTCACAGCCATTACACCTGCACACACTCTAGTTCATTCCTGTAATATCGTTTCATGGTATGAGTCTCCTTGTTGAACTTACTCTTCCTTCCTTCTGATTCTTTGCTCTTAGAAACAGTACCATGATGGGCCCACCCCTTGTGAGGCTGTGGCATGATTTTCTAGCAGTGGAACAACTGTATCATAATGGAGAGCTAGTTTCTGTCTTGCTGGGTATTGTGAATTGCTCCTCAAAATGGCCACGCCAACTCGTGCAGGGTTTCTTTTGAGGCACCTTTGTAAGAAAATTTCCAGGTGTCGGTGCCACTCCTAAATGACAGGCGTGTTCCCTGCTTTTGGACCCTGGGAATTTATATATGAGAACATATCCGTCTTTTTCTGGGGTAGCAGGACAGACAGAGTCGGGTTAATGGCCCGCTGCTGCTGAACTCCGGTGGCGAAGGGGAGCATTTCTGTGTGCCAGGCTTACCTTATAGTCATTGCTCTAATTCTCTCAACCTCCCACTATTTGCCTGCGTAGTGTGTATATTCTTGGGAACCACTTCAAATACTTTATGAAATAAGACAACATTTATATTTAATTTTTTTAAGCTAGAAAGTTATACAAGCTGCTGTTGGCAAGATGTCCTGAGAGTGGGCAGTTTTCTACTCCGCTCTCTAGGATGCCTCCGTGTTCTCTTTCGGAGGAGCCCCAGCCTCAGCTTGACAGTCCAATTGCCTCCGAGATGCTTGGAACAAGTGAGAGGGGAGGGAGGGACAGACACACAGCAACCCCCAGCTCACGGGATCGGAAAGTAGCAGATCAAAGGTAGCTGTTGGTGAAAAAAGGGAAAAGGACAATTGGGGGAGATCCCGGTGGCCATGGCTGTCACTCACGCTAGCCTTTCCAAAGTGTACAGATGGACAACTCAAAGCTGGCAGGATTTCTAGGAGAAAGCACTTGTGCACAGATACGGGGAAGGAGGTAAAGGTAACTGCCAAATGATTATTATGAAAATTCCATGTCCTACACCTACATGAATCCTATCATTTCCCAGAAGAGAAGCTGTTGACTCAGACCTTAGTTTTCTGCCTGGTTCACAAGATAGACACTTTCACGAATACTTCAAATACATTTTGGGAAGTCTGACGTCCTCATTAAAAAATGGGAAAGGAGCTTGCGACACGTAAGCACTCGTGTCTGGCAATACCAGCTGGATCCCTTGACGCCCAGGGCTTTGTTCCCAGGCAGAGGTCCAACTTGTGGTTACACAGGGCCTCCACTCTTTTGTTGTTGTTAAATTTCTTTAATGTTTTACTTTTGAGAGAGTGAGACAGAGCATGAGCAGGGGAGGGGCAAAGACGGAGACACAGAATCCAAAGCAGGCTCCAGGCTCTGAGCTGTCAGCACAGAGCTGGATGCGGGGCTCGAACCCACGAATCGTGAGATCATGACCTGAGCCAAAATCGGACGCTTAACCAACTGAGCCACCCAGGTGCCCCACGAGGCCTCCACTCTTGGCACTTACCCCCTGGTCCCTAACTGCAGACTTCTCTCGGGATAGTTGCTTTTCCTGCTGGCACGACTTCATAAGGCTGTGTCCTCCTCACCAGCTACCATATTCTCACCTTTTTTCCTCTCAGGTGGTGCCACAGATGGTAGATCTCACCGATTGTTCCATCCCCTCCTTCCCAGGACAACTCCTGAGCTGAGGATGACCCTCCCCCAATCCTCACCTATCAACTGGTAGAAATAAGATCTATCCTATCTGTGATGTTTTTAATTTTTGATTTATTTTTACGACCCAGTAACCAAACCACAAGGGGAAACTGGAATAATTAAGCATGTCTCGTCTTAAGTAAACCCAAACTGACTCCTTTTTCTAAATGTAAGCCGTTCATCTGATTAGGAATACTACAATAAAGAATTCTGCCGTGGATGGACAGAACGCATCTGTACACAGTTGTGAGTCTGACCCCTGGGTGCTTGTGGGAATGTCCTTTGGGGTGGCATCATGTCCTTAGAGCTTTAATCATAAAGGACTTGGGCAGCAGTACTCCCCAGTAGGTTCCAACATGCAGCCAGGATTGAGGGCCACTGGTCTAGAGTTTCCAGAAATTTCCTCTCTCTAATGATCTTGACAGAATCTACCCTATTTTTAGGCTTCTGATACCCATTGCAATCTCTTTCAACTAACACAGCTTACTTTCAGCAGTTTGAGAAGACCGATGTAATTCAGTTTTGGTTTTGGCCTGAACTGGCATCCAGGACCGGTTTCACAGTGCTAGGTACCTACTTCCCTTCACCTGTCCGGGTTTCAATTTCCTTTTTTTCTGTGTGTATTCAGTCCTTTTCATGGTACTTCTCCTTTTGAAAACAGATTTAGGAGGAAAAAAAGCAGAATGGAAACAATCCTTTTCACTCCTGATGCTCTGTAAAGAGAAACTTTCCACACCCAGAAGCTTACTTTTATTTGTCCATTTGGCTCTGGATGTATGTTTTGTAACTTTTAACCACTTTATGAAAGCCCAGGCTCATTCCCGACGTTAGTTCTGCAGACCTTAATCTAGCATGCTTGTGTAACACTCTTAATTTGTTCCTCTTAGCTTTCAAGTGTGGCTCGCCGGCTCCTCTTTCTCTCCCAGCCACACAGGCATTTACTAAAGTTTGGCCCTTCACCAATTCCTTCTGTGGGCTTTCGTTTATGACCATCTCCCCCACGCCCCTGACTTTAGTAAGGCAGCTGTTCACCCATTCTGCTACCTTCACCCTCCTCCAGACCACAGCCGGGTGGATGTACAAACTTAACCATCCTTTATGCTGATATCTGGGCTGAGTTCCCTGACTCCAACATACTGTGCTCCTCTTGATGCACACAGCCCACTCTCTCAGACCCCTCAATACGTAGATTCGAGCTCTGACCCGACACTCCCCTCTGACCCGACACTCCCCTCAGCACCCCCGCTCAGTTTTCCATTCTTCCATTCCTACAAGCACCAGTGCATCTCAGACCCACACAGGGAACCTCATCTTTTGTCTCCCATCACTTCAATCTACCTTACTTTCCCTTGCCCAGCTCACCTTCCTCAAAAGATTCCAGCATCTCTCCTAGGCTCAAAATTTCCACCAGTCATGGAACTAGGTTACAAATCCTAAGCCCTTCACATTGTGGATATATTTAGCTGGCTTTGGACTCTGGCTCTATCTACCACTCACTGTGTGTTACTAAACTTCTGAGTCGTTCCTCATCTGAATGGAAAATGAGTAACAGTACTAAGTTTTGGTGAAGACTGACTGAAATAATGCACAGAAAGTACTCCTTTCTATTTTTAGCTGTTATTACTCAAACTTCACCTCCAAAAGCTCACATTCACATCCTATTTTCTAGGATACTGAATATACCTGCAGTGACACCCCTCTGCCTTGATCCTTGCTCATCTCTCGCTGCCGAGCGCTCTGTGGTCTGTGGAAATTTCCTCTACCCTCCAAAGAGCACTTCAAATGTCATCTTCTCCATTAAACTTTCTCTGAAACCACCTCCACCCCCAGTTTTGTGTCTTTTTTGAACCCCTGCTTTACTTTTGTGCTCTCTGAAAGTATGTCTTCTTTCTGGCAGTTCCCGGCAACTGGCTCTCTGTTCATATACTGACCATGAGATGTTCCTTCTACCTCTCTCTCGGGGACCACATTTTCCTCACCTTTACATTCTGTGGGAAAGTAACTTACAAAGATCGGTAGGAAAAACTATGGAGCCAGACTGAATATCCTTCATAATGTGGGTTAGCAGGAAACAAGTTTTCCGTGTGAACACGTGACTATATTTTCACCGGAGCTTCCTCCTTTCCTCTTCGCTAGACTCTTTTGGGATTGGAGATGAGCTTTAGAACATTCTAGCTCTCCCTTCTTTTTGAGGCCTCCTTTTCATTGTGTCCTTGGCCACAAGAGAGATCATTTCTTCTTACTGTCTGAACTGTTGAAATGTTTCTAGAGTACATCGAGGCCCAAAGCATGCTTCTTTAGGGATTCCAATTCCTGGTTCCTGTCATTTTATATCACTGGCCAATGCTTCTTTGTCAGATTAGAAAGAAATCCAAATACCTCAATCCTTGCATTCTTTTCGGTCTTAAAAATTAAATGATCATGAAAACAAGTCAAGAGTTTATCAGAAATTAGTGGAATGAAACTTCTAGTGCTTTCATCAGCACACTCAGCAGCCCCTCTACACTTAACAGTCTCTGGGAAGAAAGCATCATTTATAACCTCTGTCTAGTAATCCATAATATTGATCCTACTACAACAACCTTTCTGTGGCTTTTTTTCTCCCTTACCCAGCAATTCACCCTTAAGGTCTGGATTTTCATTCATCTGCTTCTTTAAAGCAAAATATTCCCTTCTAGAATCATATGTTAGCCATGAGTCCCACCATCACCTTCTTGGTGAGATGAATCAGACAATCTTATCTATGTCCAAGTTTTAATGTTTCCCATTTACTTCACTTAGTCCTCATAGGCTGCACAGAGGCAGATAATATATGGCCACCCTGCTTCCCAGGTGTGTTTATGGATGACCAAAGTTCTCCTCTGTCATCATGCTCCCCCTTTGTGATGCCTATTGTTCTCTGTCCAAATAAGTTTTAATGTTTTTTCCTTGTCATGAAATGTCAGTTGGACTCTCTTGATCAGGATGGCAAATCTCTTGTCAAACATACTCGCTCATTCTCAAGCATGCCATGAGGCTGCCCCACAAACCACACCTGTTGGTCAACACCACCTGTGCTACGGTTATGTGTCCACTTTCCATATCCTCTTCCAACTCAGGGGCTACCTTCCTCTGCAAAGGAGAAACACCACACGGCCCCCTTGACACCTTCAGTTTCCTACCATGACATCAACAGCACTAGAAATTCATTCGAGGGTTCTTTTGACAGTTTAGTGTATTTTTTTTTAAGTTTATTTATTTTTGAGATAGAGACAGAGCATGAGTGGGGTAAGGCAGAGAGAGAGAAAGACACAGAATCTGAAGCAGGCTCCAGGCTCTAAGCTGTCAGCACAGAGCCCCATGTGGGGGTGAACCCATGAACTGTGAGATCATGACCTGAGCCAAAGTCGGATGCTTAACCGACTGAGCCACCCAGGCGCCCCTGGTTTAGTGTATTTTAAACCAAACCAGTGAACAGGGGTGACAGTTGGTGCAGCTACTACTCTTTTGGCAGGTTACTAGGCATCTACCGCTCACCAATATCCATTCTCTCTTTCTTCACTAAGAGAACTCTCAAGTTGTAGTTGGCCACAGTTCGTCGAAATAGAAGCTACATGTCCAGCCGTCCTTGCAGCTTGGTGGGGACTTATGACTAAGTTCTGCCAATGCAGTGGAAGCTGTGCTAACAAGAGATGGGCACATGCTCTCTGTCCTTTCCCCATTTCTGAGGGCTGAGACACGGCGACAACTACACCCAGAAAATGAAAACCATTGGTGGACGATGGTAGTCTCTCAATGCCAGCTCAGGAATAACCATGTCTGGACGGTTACATGAGAGAGAAAGAAACTTCCATCTTGTTAAAATCACTTAATTTGGGGATCTCTCAGTTACAATGGTTTAGTGCCAATAACATACACCATCATTACACCTTGCCTAAAAATCATGGTCACCCCTGTACCCCTCAACAGGAAGGTGCCAACCAACCCTTCGCTGGTCAGCTTCCTGAGCCAGAAACAGGGGCCACTGAACAATGGCAGTGAGAATCCTCACAGTTTGTCAAAGTGAAGAAAGCTACTGTTTTCCAGTTCTAGGGGCATCTTCTCCTGGAACAATCCCATAGACTTTAGTCGGCTTTCGGGCAGTGATCTGTTCCCCTAAGCATTTTTGCTTTCTCCAGCCAGACAGCCCACTTCATGGTGCATGTGCCACCCATGAGGTCCCAAGAGCCGCTCTAGAACAAGATGTTCTAGAACAGGATGTTGCGTGTGGAGGAGGCGGAGGCCACAGGTCACCCCCTCCACGCCTGAATGGCACAATCAGAAATGGGCTATGCTCCCTCGCCCTGCAGTGCGGCCACTCCTCCTTGGGCCTGCCACATGTCAAGACGAAGAAACACTTACGGATGCGTGTGGGCTAATAAAGTTATAATGAAAATGCAAGAAGCCAAAGGAGAATGGCTACACTGATGAAAATCCAACTTGGTCCATGTTGATAAAGTATGCACCGAGCGTCCACAGCTGTGCTACCCCTGAAATGATGGAAACTGAGCCAGTAAAGCTGAATGCAAGGGGGAAATCACTCTGATCAAGGAGGTAAGATGTGTGGAGATGAACCAAACGAGAACCCAGTTCAGGGTGGGATATCAAGTCGGTGTTGTGGGTAGTCACTGGGAAAGGGCTGGACGGGGTTGGAGTTGTGAGCAAAAGCTTGAAAGAGGTGGCCTACGGGGAGCAAATAGGAACCGACCAGGTAGAGGGGCAGGTGGACGTGAAGAGGACACCTCATGCAATACTGCCCAAGCTCTTCTGCATGACGCAATCACCCTGGGGAGCTTCTACAAAATGCCAGTCTGGCCCCACTCAAACCAATTCATGCAAGCGCTCTGGGATGAGGCCCCCGCCCAGGCAAAGGCGTTTGAAAAGCTCCCCAGGCGATTCCGATGCACGGGGAGGGTGGAGAACCACTGCCCTAAATCTTGCATCCAGAAATGACAGAAAGACTTACTCCACAGAGCTGCCTTCCTTTATTTTGGCATTAAATCTCATTTTAGTATCTAACGCCAGACCTACGTCTACTGCATCTAATTTATAGCAAATTAAAATGCAAAGCAGGATGTGACTTAGCAGTTTAAAGGGTAAGAGGAGAGAGCACCACCCAAGAACTTAAAATAACATCTTGTGGTTTGAATTTTATCAGTGGGTGTTGTTATCCATCCGTAACTGACAACTGCCGAGGGAAGCAGGGTAGAGGTTTAACAATTGGCAACCACAGGCTGCGTTTGAGTACGTGTCTAAAAAGACTATCAACTGAGTCACTGTGAAGTGTGAACACATGTCTTAAAAACTTCTATCTCCTTTAAAAATCTACTAATTGTCTTTTTAGAAATGTAAACATGAAGCTAAATGTAAACATAATAATGCTCCGTAAGTGCTAACCGAACCTTCTCAAATAACAAGAAACTGAACACCTAGTGGCTAATATAGTATCAGATGTGCACATTGACGTCCCTTTGTCGGCCTGATTAAAATTAACCCTAGGACGGAGAATCTAAGCTTTAAAAGAATTCTATGAAACAAATTTCTTGATATGCAGTTTGGGAGTGTCCTTCTTGAACTGCAGGGGCAAATAATGCCTTATAAGAGGCTCGAAAGAAAGCAAGAAATCATTAATTTAGTGAATGTAGGTGGGGAGAAAAAGGGACACAGGAAATTTTTACTCACTCCTAGGGGAAGGACTGTTGCAAGAAAATGAACATGCAACACATTTAAACTGTGCAAGCTGAATACAATTACGAGGAGAACTGGATGGAAAGGCAGAGAGAACAGACTTTTAAAAACTGGGGTGGATATCAGGAGACTAGAGCTAAAAAGGGAATAAAAACGTAAAAGCACCTCTCTAACTAATGCTGACAATGCCATGGTTATTTTTTTCTCTCCAGTAGTTCACAAACCAGAAGCTATTTGAAGGCTCTGTCTTATTCTTTTTTGGTTTTATTTTCTAAATTGCCTACAACTGGACAGAACGTGGAACGTGGCAGGTTATTTATCAAATTGATGGCCTGTGTGTCCCCTCCCTGCCTTACACTAGCCACTAGAAGACTTTTACTGAAACTTATTTTAATCTCAAAAATAGAAAAAGAAATAAAGTGTCCCCATTTATCAAATGTAAAGACGTGGGGGGCCTGGGTTGCTCAGTTGGTTAAGCATCTGACTTCGGCTCAAGTCATGATCTCACGGTTGTGGGTTTCCGCCCCGTGTCAGCTCTGTGCTGACAGCTCAGAGCCAGGAGCCTGCTTTGGATTCTGTGTCTCGCCCCCTCTCTCTGCTCCTCCCCTGCCCATGTCCTGTCTGTCTGTCTGTCTCTCTCTCTCTCTCTCTCTCAAAAATAAATTTTAAAAAACATTTAAAAAATCTTTAATGAAAATAAAAATAATAATGTAAACATGAAAGCCTGGATGGATCCTGTTTAGAAGCTTATATCTAATGAGGGCACTATGAAAGAGTAGTAAGTAACAGAAACTACAAGAAAACCTGAGTCAGAATGTGAGGTATAAATAATGTATCAAAACTCTAGCTGGATTCCATTAAATTAATATTAGAAATGATTGTCCGCAACCAGGACCCCGCTTTCACTCTGAATTCCCTTGTGTTGCGCAGGGAGGTTAGCACATTGACGGTGTTTCAATACCCTACTTTGTATGCAGACAGCAACTCTCATCGAAGAAGTCCCAGTGCTATGCAAATTGCAATCCCCCCACCAAAGACAGCGCAGCTCCAGCACGGAGCAATGACAATCATCTCCTGAAAGGGAGAAGTGGCCCAGTTTCTAGACACAGGTCAGATCTCAAGGCTTATGTATGGCTTAGAGAGAGCTGATGCCAATTCTGATTCATCATTCCCAGGTGTGGAAGACATATTTTTCAAAGATGATGACACGAATATACATTTCATCTCCAAACACTCCTTACAAAGTAACACTGACACCACTCCACTGATTGGTGGGGTCTATATTTCCTTCCCTTGAACCTGAGTGGGCTTGTTATTATGGCTGAAGTGATACTATGTGACTTTTAAGGCTACTTAGAAATGGTAACACATGGGGTGCCTGGGTGGCTCAGCTGGTTGGGTGTCTGACTCTTGGTTTCAGCTCGGGTCTTGATCCCAGGATTGTGGGATCAAGACCCATGTCAGGCTCTTTGCTGAGCGTGGAGCCTGCTTAAGATTCTCTCTCTCTCTCTCTCTCTCTCTCTCTCTCTCTCTCTCTCNCCCTCTGTCTCTCCCCCTCCCCCACCCCATGCCCCTCTCCCCCTTCTCAAACATGCTCACACACTCTCTCTCCCTCTTGCTCTCTCTCTCTCAAGTTAAAAGAAACAAAGAAAGAAAAATGGTAACACAGCTTCCACTTGATGCTGTATCTCTCTTGGGATCCTTGCTCTACAACTTAGCCACCATGATATTAGGAAGCCCAAACTAACACTCCCCTACCAGCTAACAGCCACCACTAACTCTCAGGCATGTGAGTGAGTCGTCAGGGGTTCCCACCCCCTGCCTTCTCACCATCCCGGCCGACAATGAGTGGAGTGAGGTCTAACTTTCCCCACCCCCAATCCTGTTCACACTGCCGATATGAGGGCGAAATAAATGTCAGTGGCTTAACCCACCACGTTTTGGGGTTGGTTGTCACACGGTATCACAGATAACTGTAACACTAGGTGGGAACCCCTGGCAGACCCCCACCAGGTGGGAAGCATGAGAACATGCGATCAGTAAGACAATTCAATCAGCAGTAATGTCTCCTTCTCCTGACCCTCAGGCCAGCAGCCTCCTCTGACCACAGCATCTCGCTCCTGTCGTGGAGGTCAGACTTAAAAGACGGCTCCTTGGTCAACAAACCCAGACATCCCCCGGAAAGTCACTTATACAAAGCACAGAGTACAGCATATAGGTCAATTAGCTGATCAAGGTGGGTATGTCCCTAAGAGTGATAGACAATAAATCAATAAATGGGACACTGGGATCTAAAACTAGGCACAAAGATGAGAGACAAACAAACGCTTAAGAACCCCCTAAATATACCTGTTAGCACAAACTTTAAAATTTCTCACATTCCACTGGGCATTTATCAACTGCTTAAGCAGTGGCTGAGAGCAAATTCTCAGCTTGCAAATGAGCCACACAGAAATTCTTACTGAGGTCATAGGGTCAGCCATGGGAATACCATTAGGACAGAGCCCAGGACTATACTCTCCATCAAGAACATACAACCAGAGACTACGAGGGAATTGAAGTAAAAGTCCTAAGGAGATACACTTAAATGTTTCTAAAGAGTGGTTTAGTTGTTAAATTAAAGCATCAAAATCCCAAGTACCATTGAATCCTTTGGTAAGAACACTGAGTAGCTGTTGGGCCTTGGCCAGAGAGTTGTCTAGCTGACTCTACAGAGCAAAGATCTAATCCGAGCCCCACACAGGGTTCCCAGAGAGCTATTCGTGCCCAGAGACCAGAGAGCACCAGCGAGGCAGTAAGAACACTGCCTCATCATCTGAGCTGGAGCATATGAATGGCTGGAAGCAGAGGGAGGGAGGGGAAAAGCCAGAAAACCAACTCATTAGGGCTGTAATGAGCCCGGGATGATCATGAAACCATGATCAGCATATAAACCGAAGCCATCCAATAGAATTTCAGGTGCTGTCTGATACCATAGCCTCTTCGCCTCATGTGGCAGTTGAGCACTCAAAATGTGACCAGTGCAACTAAGAAACTGAGTTTTAAACTTTAACTTTAAATAATTCAAATCTACAGAGTCCCACGTGGCTGGTAGCTGCCTTATCAGACAACACAGCTTTAGCACACCATTCTAAGAGGCCGAGTTTTCTCTGAGCTTTCCTTCAACACAGGGTGCGAACACCTCGGGACATGTCTGGCTCCTGAAATCCTCCAGAGGTCTGCTGGCCCCTACCAACTAGAAAAAGTCAATGGCTGGTGTACAGCTGAGTCACCATAAAGGATGATGGCCAAAATTTCAATGCAGTAACTCATCTGGGAAATTTTCCTTCCCACCCCTCCATCGTTTGGAGAGAATGAATGAAAAGTGAGACAGGCTATTAGTTTTCCACACAAGATCAGTGGGGAATTTTAGTTAGAAGCCCAATTTAAACTAACAGGTACTTCAAACTATGTCAGTACAGAGATGAGCTTCTTTAAAAAGATCAGATCCTCCAACTCATAAAGCTTTAGCTGAAAACCACTAGAAATGTTACAAAAAGGTGTATAAAGTTCACGTGTCATTTAGGAATGGCTTATAATTGCTGCTTAGTTTTAAGGCAATGGTCAGTGATAGGAAAAAATCATATTTTGGTACAACAACAACAAACACATTAGTTCACAAAATTACCAGATGCCAATTTTTTTGGTAGATAAAAATATTTACCACTTTCTACTATCTTCAGAAGGCAACAAAATCCACTCTCAACCAGCCAGATGCCTTTCCACAGAGTGGGGAGGGAATGTGAGAAGCCTTTTAAAAGGGTTCCCGCACAACTGACAATGTCCTAGAAACAGTTGCACAAAGCTGTCCAGTAGCTACCATCAGGGCCCACAGGAAACATGTAAATTTGGCAAGCAAATGGGAAGTTCACCAAGAAAACAGCCAATCTCCCAACAGTCACGTGCTTCCATAATCTGATGTCCTGATTTACCAACTTAAACTTCTTCCAGCCACTGCCCAGGATAATCATCATCATTTCAGGCAACCAGACATTCCTAAAAGTTCCCAGTTCATGACGGACAGGCCTTCTCACAAATTGCGAGGAGACTAAATCGGCACTACCTCTTTAGAAGACAATGTGGCAAAAGCAAGGTTATCTTTCAAAAATAAAGGTAACAGGCAACAGTTCCCAAAGATAAAACAACACAGAAAATATGGCATCCAAAGGCCCTTTTCCGAAAAAAAAACGTTAATGATAGTGAAGCCCACCAAATGTTAAATTACTAACAACGACAAAGTTGTGGAGAAAAGACCAACGGGTAACAGTGAACTGATTAGAGTTAAAGAAGTTGGGGAATAACCAGAGGAATTACAGCTAGGGAGTGTTAAAAGTATAAATCCTAACAAGATAAAAATAAAACAAGTGACAGACATCTGAAATCAGGGGACGGACACTAGTCAAAAGTGTCAGGTTGTTTGTTACACTGTTACAGTGTGCACAACTCATCTCATCGTACTCCCAAGCTGTTGGAAGTGTTCACCTCTCTTCCGAACTAAGAGAACAAATAACCTTCTTCAGATAACAGATAACTTTTCAGAAGATTGTCAATTTATTTCCCTTTTCTTAAAGTCAAGTAAGATCAACTAGAATATTTTTCCTGTGTAATTCTGTTTAGTTGGAGCTCAGTCTTATACAGTTACTTCGGCCTGTCTATCCATCCCTCTGTCCATCCCTCTCACCGTAGGCATAGAGGCGAGCCTGAAATCAACGTCACCACTGGTTGTTTTCTGGTTGAGATTTTTTGGGTAATGTTTTAATTTCTCCTGAATTAAATTGAATTTTTAATTCAATTTAATTTTTTTTGTTTTGTTTTGTTTTGCTTGATTCTGAAAAGTAACGAACACATACTGGGGATATAAAAATGAAACAACAATTACTTTTCTGATTTGCACCGTCCATTTTCCCCAAACGGTCACCTGATCCATGCTTCTCTTATTTCCCCAATACTCACCAACCTCAGATTCGGACTCAGACACCCTCAGGAGTCCCTTCCATCTCTGGTCCGTTTTCCTTTCGGGTTTTGTCTCTGCGCCCGGACAGGGAAGCTGCCTGTGTCCTACCTGCCACCACAGTTGTCAAGCAGGGTAATGCAGAAACCCCCAAGAACGTAGAGGAGAAAAAACAGCGGTGCTTGGGTCTTTTAACTGGAGGTCTGACTGGAAACTACTGACACTGGAAATCTGCTGCCCCCCCACAAGGGTGACATACAACGCGCTGGATTTACCAGAAGTGAGAGCAGCTGTACCATAAGTCCTCTTCTAACCGCTATCTCTTTCTCTTTCTCCCTCTCTCTCTCTGCTCTCCCCCAACCCCTCACCCCCCCCTCCCCCGCCAAATAAGTAAACCCCCATCAGACTTGGCAGCAAGAAGGAAGGGCAGGTGTTGGGTGGAGGGAGAGAAGGTGGAAGAATGAGGGAGGACAGAGTAGCCTGTATCCGCTCTGCTGACCCCAGAGCTCCGGGAAGGCATTCCAGTCTTAGCAAGCTTGTCTGACAACCCAGAACAAGGTGGCTGTCTATGCTTTGTTTACTCCATAGAAGTCAGTGGCCTTGTTCTGTAAGGGTCCTCCTTCCCCTACATCTTCCTACCCTTTATTTTTTTTTATTTTTAATGTTTATTTTAGAGAGAGACATAGGCAGAGCACGAGCGGGGGAGGGACAGAAAGAGGGAGACACAGAATCCAAAGCAGGCTCCAGGCTCAGAGCTGTCAGCACAGAGCCCAATGCGGGGCTCAAACTCACGAACTGTGAGATCATGACCTGAGCCAAAGTCAGATGCTTAACCGACTGAGCCACCCAGGCGTCCCTTTCCTGTCCTTTTTTTTTTTTTGATATTTTTATTTATTTCTAGGAGAGAGAGAGAGAGAAAGAGAGAGAGAGACAGCGTGAGCAGGGGAGGGTCAGAGAGAGAGGGAGTCACAGACTCTGAAACAGGCTCCAGGCTCCCAGCTGGCAGTCAGCACAGAGCCCGACGCAGGGCTCGAACCCACGAACCGTGAGATCATGACCTAAGCGAAAGTTGGACGCTCAACCGACTAAGCCACCCAGGCGCCCCGTCCCTTTCCTGTCCTTTATCTTAAGGAGTATGTATCAGAGCAAAAGCTGCAGAAATTAAATTTAACAAATTCATCGGATCAGGGATTACTAGGTACTACCTAAACCAACCTATGTATGTAACCAATTAAAAATAAAAAAATTTTTAGATCCTGGAAGATAAGGTATTTTATAAGTTATGTGTACATATATATATGGGGTTCAGGAGTTTAATTAGAGCTCCTAGTTTAAAGGCTTACTTTTCTGGACAGCCCTCTTTAGTAACACAACCGACACAATCAGCTTCTCTGTATACCAACAGTCATGACTCCCTAGAAACAGCAACTCAAGAGAAGTATAAAATCATCAGAGCTCATGTCTAAAAAATTAGGTGTCACCTTGGATCATAATTATTCAAAATGTGCTCTGCTAAATACCAGTCCCATAAGGGTTCTCTGTTGGGGAGAAAATAAGCCCCACAGACCTGTCACCTTGGGAACTGCTGCTCCTACCTTCCCTCTTGAAGACACAGTGTACACAGTGTAATACAGTGTTGGTATATTAAAGGCTCTGAGAAGTTCTGCAGTTAAAACAAATACCAAATCTGTTAAACAATTTTGTAGAACTTATTCCAAACCTATTTGACTATGCAATGTCTTCTTTGAGGTGACACTTAGCAATATCCTTTCCGTCTGTTAATCCTGTCTAGCTTTAAAACTTAGTTATCCTGTGAGTCCATGAAATGATTTGAACTTTTACCTTTAAAGGTCGGTATATCCATCACGTAGATAATAGCAACATGCACAGGCACCACTTCTTAGTTACAATCCAGGCTCACAACAGCCAGTAAATAACACTTAGATATTCTTTGCTTATAGTTTCATGTCTAGAACTTGGTCTAGAGAAACCACAAGAAGCCATGACGATCATATAAAAAACAAAAGCAAGTCTGAGAACTGAGGACACGCTTCCCTATTTCACCCAATCTTCCCCTATAAGGCCCTCCCATGTCTCTCATTATCACATATCTTCCCCCCAATCTGACTTCTCAACTCCCGTTCCCCTCTTGCTTTCTCAAGTTTATCCTCGGGACTCAATCCTTCCTACTTTAGTCTGAAATTGCCCTTAAGAGGAAACATTTGAATGGGCAGTACAGCATTATTTGGAGAAAAGAAGTAGCACTCCAGAGAAACGTGCTCTAAATTAATTGGACAAACTGCTAAAAGAAATCTTGTGGAAATCATCTCAGAAATTAAGCACTTACACAACTGTTATGCAGGCTCACTTAAAAACACATCTCCAGTAATCTGCACTATAGTTACCCAAGTCAAGCATAAAATGGGATCAACACTTAGTATTTACTTAACAAATGTTTACTGAGCACTTACCATTGGTCAGGGACAATTCTAGACAGTTGGGAGTCAAATAGTAAACAAAGCCTGAAACACTGCACTACAAACAATCCTTCAGAACAGACTAGAAAACTCAGTAATACTTATCCATACCATAACTTTGGGGAAAACAGTTTCTAAACTGAAGAGGGCTGATTTTAAGGAAGGCCTTAAAACCATCTTATAAGGCACAAAGAAAATTTTCTGGCCTCCGGTAAGAAGGGGATGGGAAAGACAACACATACTTTATTTTGGACCTTTCATTTCCAGGACACCATGCAGGATGCTTTTACATATGTTAGGATATTTAATTCTCAGAACGCTCCTTTGAGTTAGGTTTTAAGCTTCATTCGACAGTTAAGACACCGAGACAAAGCTAGCAGTCAAACTTCTGCAACATGCCCGATTCCAAATCCATACTTTTCATACATGGAAAGTGAGACTCAACTGGAAACGGAATTCAAGGTTGCTTCAAAGCAACATTTCTCATAGAACTTTATGATGGCAGAGAAAAGATATACCAAAACATGTAACTTACAAGAGTGGATATCAACATCGTATCAAGAAAAAATCTTCACAAATCTGTAGGAATCACACTTCCCAATTTTAAAACTTACTACTAAGCTACAGTAATCAAGACAGTATGCAGTGATTTAAAGGGAGGCGTATAGATGTAGGGAACAGGATTCAGAATGCAGAAATTAACCCCACATACGTGGTCAATTCAGTTTGAACAAAGGTGCCAAGACAATATAATGGGGAAAGAATAGTCTTTTCTACAAATGGTACTGGAAAAAAAAGTGGATATTCGCATGTAAAAGTGGATATTCACAACTGCATACCATATAAAAAATTTTACTCAAAATAAACTAAAGACCTAAATGTAAAAGCTCAAACTATGAAATCCTTAAATGAAAACACAGGGATAGAATTTCTTGACCTTAAATTAGGTCATGGTCTATTAGCTATGACACCTAAAGCAAAAGCAATAAAAGAAAAAAGTAGTCAGTTGGACTTTATCAAAATTGAAAACTTTTATGCTTCAAAGGATAACATCAACAGAATGAAGAAACAATCCAAGAACAGGAGAAAATATTTGCAAATCATATACTTGAGACAGGTCTAGTATCCAGAAAATATAAAGAATTCTTACAAGTCATCAGTGAAAAAACAACCCAATGTTTTAAACAGGCAAAGGATCTAAAGAGATACTTCTCCAAAGAAAACACACAAAGGGTCAATAAGCACCTGAAAAAAAAAAAATACTCCACCTCATTAATCATGAGAGAAATGCAAATGAAACCTATAAAAAATACCACTTCACACCCCTTAGGATAGCTACAATAATAAATAAAGAAGCCAATAAGCCTATAGGCATGTCAACAAGGATGTAGAGAAATTGGAGCCTTCATACATTTTGGTGAGGATTACACATTGGAAAACAGCCTGAGGGTTCCTCAAAATGTTAAACATGGTTACCATATGAGGCAGCAATTCCACACCTAAGTATATACCCAAGGGACTTGAACACATATGTCCACAGAAAAACTTGTACAAGAGTGTTCACAGCAGCCTATTCATAAAAGTTAAAAAGTGGAAAATCCAAATGTCTATCAACAGCTGAATGGATAGACAAAAAGTAGAATATCTGTATGTTATGTATTGAATGTGTTGTCATCCCAAAATTCATATAAATTGAAGCCTAATCCCCAATGTGATGGTTATTTGGACGTGAGGCCATTGTACGCTCATTAGATCATGAGAGTGGCACTTTCATGAGTGAGATTAGTGCCCTTATTAAAAAAAAAACAACAACAACAAAAAACAACTTTGCTTCCTCTCTCTGCTCTCAGTCATGTTAAAATTAGCAAGATGATAGACATCTACATGCCAGGAAGTGGGCTCTCATGAGACACTGATCTGCTGATACCTCGATCTTGGATTTCCCAGACCCTGAAACTGTAAGAAATAAATGTCTGCTTGCTATTGAAGCCAACCAGTCTATGCTCATTTGTTACAGGAGCCCAAACTGACGAGGATACCATACAATGGAATATTATTCAGTTATAAAAAGGAATAAAACACTGAGGCATGCTACAACGTGGATGAACTTTGAAAACATGCTAAGTGAGGGAAGAGAGAGAAAGAAAAAAAAAGCCACATATTATAGGATTCCATTTATATGAAATGTCTAGAATAAGCAAACCTATAGAGGCAGAAAGTAGGTCAGTGTTTGCCAGGGTCTGAAGGTGAGCAAATGGGGAAGAATGGAATTTTTTTGGGGTGACAGAAATGTACCAGAATTAGATGATAGTGATGGTGACACAATTTTGTAAATTTACTTTTAAAAATCACTGGCTTATACACTTTAAATGGGTAAATTTTTGGTATGTGAACTATATACTGATAAAAAATCCTCTCCTCCTAAAAATAACCTTTGAATGAAACAAAATCAGATACCCAGTTATCCATCTTCTCCCACAACAACCATGGCATGAGGTAAATCCTCTTTTGTGGAATCAGCTATGTGACACTGGGATCTAGTCCTAAGATTCAAAACAGAATGATTCTGTATTCTGAAAGAGATGACACTTAAGTGGGAAGTTTTACAAACCCCCTGCCATGACGGCTGTAAAGCAGGATATTCAATTAAAAACACATGAGCAATATAATATCCACATGGGAGCCGATCACTTCAGCTTAGTCTACATAAGGCCTATGAATCTATATGCTCTACTGAATGGACTGGAAAGGAGAGAATGAAAGAGCAGAGTCAAAGGTCAAAGTCAACTCCAACACATGGAAACACCATTACAAATTACAACAGTAGCCAACCCTGCCTGCCACATTAGTCATCCTACACATCATGAACAGATCCCAGACACTGCTCTTTTCAGAGGCTGCTGACAATCATACCCAGAAATGAAACACAGGGTCTTCCCTCCAAGATCTTGAAGCCGTTCTTCTGTGGTACGCAGTACCAGCTTCTCTCACTGAGGGCCTATTTACAAGCAATCAGGGGGTTAATGAAAACCCTTACAGAATGATTAAAAGCCAAATCTGGATATGGTGTTAAAATGACTTTCAAGCTCTGAAACGGTTGATCTTTGATCTGTACACCTGCTTTACATTTAGCAATGACTCAGACTCACGGTACAAAAAAAAAAGTTTACTATGACTTTAATTCTCAGAAATACCACCACGTAGGTTAAAATAGAAATGTGTACACACATAGTCACAGAGCCAACCCATCACTATTCAAAAGAACACCAGGCTAATGAAAAGCCTGAATCCCACTCTCTGCAGTAAAAGAGCAGGACAAAATTGAGCAAGCACAAACAGTTCCAACTTTTGAGAGGTTATATTCTAAAAGGTAATTATAAACCAGGTGTTTGAAACTCAAAACATTTTTCCATAGAAATCTATTAGCTTGTAATCATGTACCCAGAGAGACCTACGCAATGCACTTAAAGTAGAGAGAGGATGGCACATCTTACTGGGGGAAATGTCTTCCAAGTTCAATTCCAGAATGTAGTTCAGAATGGCAGCACCCCCAACAACAGCATCCAGAAATGGGATGGGAACTCTCTGGTCCCATCGTTCCCCAGGCGTTCCAAATGGGTGGACAAATACAGGCCACGGTCTCCAGTGGGAACCCCCTCTTCCTCCCATGCAGACATAAGAGTCCTTCTCCACAAGGACCTACCTCTAAGGCTGGGAGAGTCTGTGGTTCTTTGTTATTCTCCCAAAGTTCCAATTTCAGTCAATGGCTGCTTATCCAGAAATGAAAGCCAACCAAAGAATTCACAGTGTTAAGATTTTTTTAAACCTCTGTTGAACTTCAACATTCATATAGCAAGTCATATTGCTGCATTTTTTAAAAATGCATGTTTTAGAAAAGACACATGAAAGGTGATGAATTTCAGCAACTTCTCAAATGTTTCCACAGTCAATGTAGGTTGCATTTTTCTTTTTTTTTTAATATTTTTTTATTTATTTCTAGGAGAGAGAGAGACAGCGTGAGCAGGGGAGGGTCAGAGAGACAGGGAGGGAGACACAGACTCTGAAATAGGCTCCAGGCTCTGAGCTGGCAGTCAGCACAGAGCCCGACGCAGGGCTCGAACCCACGAACCGCGAGATCATGACCTAAGCGAAAGTCGGACACTTAACCGACTAAGCCACCCAGGCGCCCCTGTAGTTTGCATTTTTCATCACAACTGTGTCCTACACCTCGTAGAGAGGCTGCGCATAGCAAACACCTCAAAGACACCCGTGGAATCTGTACTTTTAACATCATTGGTATTGTACATGTCATTTATTTTTAAAATACCCTAGAATAGCGTATGTACACTCTGACAGGGACTAACAGGATTGGCCTGGCCTCAGAAAAGATATCACTTAGGTGCAAAACAGAAAAGCAATGATTAAAAAATAATAACTGTCCAGAATTGCTGTAGTGTCTGGACTATGTTATAAAGAATTCCAAGGGCGCCTAGGTGGCTCGGTCGGTTAAGTGTCTGACTCTTGATTTTGGCTCACGTCATGATCTTGCAGTTGTGAGACTGAGCTCCATGATGGGTTCTGCATGGACAGCGTGGGGCCTGCATGGGATTCTCTCTCTCCTCTCTCTGCCCCTCCCCGCTCACTCATGCACATATTTTTTTTCTCTCTCTTCTCTCTCTCAAAAAAAAAAAAAAAAAAAAAAGAATTCCAACAGGAAGCATGAGATACACTGGGGACAGCACAAACTTGGATGGTGGAAAGGCAGGCCTGCCCTCACCATGGCATGACCTTGGAAGAGCTTCCTCTTTGTGCCTCAAGTTCCTCAATCACATACCTATTCTCACTGGGGAATTGTGTGGCTGAGTGCCCAAGGTGGGAGGGAAATTAAGTTTTCAGTGGATGCCCCTGGTGACTTTAGAATGTGGTTTCACAAATTTGTACCACTCTTTGAACAACTGAAGAAGTAGGATATGCATCAGGAGATTGATCGCTCCAACAACCCCACATGGGAAGCGGGAACAGCTCAGGCCACCGGTCCGAAGCCTTTCTCTCACCACCTCCTGGCTCTCCTCTGCCGTACCCTGAGCTGCCGGCTCAGCTCCCAGTTAGTCTGACTTCATTCTAGTCTGACCACCTGGCTCTGACTCACAGCCTTGCCGTTCCCACTCCTATCGGTGCTACCCCCCCAGCCCCGCTTCTGGTTTTCAGGTCAAGGATCTTTGTCTCTTGCACACCAACCACAACCTGCCACATGTGCGCTAACTTGGGTAAAGCACTGAGTGAGCTCCTTAGGTAAGAGTGACAAATCGTCCTCCTTATAGAAAGCCACAGGGTCGATTCTGAATACAGAGTGAGCTGATTACCTTAGGGTCAATACAGAAAGGAAAGAAAAAAGAAAGAAATGGCAGAGATGAGTTACCGTTTTAGGAGCAGGAAAAAAAAAAAGAAAAGAAAACCTGTTTAAGTAGGACCATCAGAGGTACTCTGTAGTATATCCCACCTGCCTGCCCTGCACACACACGGGGTGGGGTCGGAGATGGGCTGCCCCAGCCAATTCTTCTTCACTTCAGGGACAGCAAATCTCATCCCAAGAGATAGTTTCCATCAATTGTGACAGATTACCTGTCAAGAGAGGGTGTGCGCTAATAATCTTCTTTCATAGGCCCACAAAGAACACAAGACACGGTTTTGAGTTGTCTCTGCAGAGAGGAGCTCATCGTGATGGGGGTTGTGGGGGAAGGTGGTGTCAGGACCATAGAGAGGCTGGGGTGACTGTGCTTAGTCGGTTAAGCGTCTGACTTCGGCTCAGGTCATGATCTCGAGGTCCATGTGTTCAGGCCCCACGTGGGGCTCTGTGCTAACACTCAGAGCCTGGAGCCTCCTTAGGATTCTGTGTCTCCCTCTCTCTCTGCCTCTCCCTTCTTTCAAAAATAAACAAACATTAAAAAGAGGGGGGTGGGGGAACTATACACAGTCTTATGATAGGCACCAAGAGGAGAGGCTTCTCTCCTCAGCACCCTTCTCAGAGAGGGACCAGTCCCTCTCTCGCCACCAGAGTGACCCAAACCAAGGTCAGCCACTGCACCGACGAGCCAACCAGATTCTCTTTGCCCAGAATTTGGAGGGCAGACACAGGGACCGAGGCCGAGTCTGGTGCCCACCGAACTCAGGAGACCAGCGAGATGGCTATTTTGCACGACGTGCAGGGAAAGCACAGATGAGGGGATAGCATGGCAGGGTCGGCAGACAGAGAGGGACTGAACGACGCAGAGAGACAGGCCGACCTGAAACACAGAGAAATGCAGAATGAAGCGCACAGAGAGACAGACAGACGACACACACGTGCAATATGACACAGCCAGGGGCAAAGCAAGAGAACGGAAGAGACGGATTGGATGGATAGACCAAGCGGGGTGGGCGACCTGTTGGGGGAACGCAGACTTTGGTGCACTGCTGTCATGTATGAGGCCCAGCCGTGTTCCAGCTGTGCTTCCTGCCACGGGCCCTGCTCATGAGCCCCGCCCCCACAAGTTGTGCAACCAAGCCCTCCTTACCTGATCCAGTTGTACGTTTCATTTCCATGCAGGAAATCAGAAAAGTAATTTAACATGTCAATACCCAATGACAGGAAGGACTAGAATATTTTGACACATATTACTGAGAGCAGTATAAACAAGTAAAAATATTTGGAAAAACTACTGAGCAATTGTTTATCAAAATGTTATAAAATATTCTCACCCTTTTACTCAATGTTGATAATAGGGAAAGAGCAGATACAATCTCAAGGGCCAACAGCAGGGGAAAAGTTAAGCAAATTAAGATTAGAATATATTAATTCAGATCAGGAATAGTACTGCCTCTAAAATCATTTGTGAAGAACGTAATCTGTAAACTGCTCACGTTGGAAGAAAATGCTAAATATAAAAGTGCGGAAAACTAAAAATATATATTGAAAAGATCATACACTTAACACTCAGAGATAATGGGGGACTATATTCGGATGGCAAATTGAAGGGGTTTTTCCCTTTCTCCTTCTTCTTCTTTTTTTAATGTTTATTTATTTTTGAGACAGAGACAGAGCTTGAGGCAGGGAGGAGCAGAGAGAGAGGGAGACACAGAATCTGAAGCAGCATCCAGGCTCTGAGCTGTCAGCACAGAGCCTGATGCGGGGCTTGAACCCACAAACCATGAGATCATGACCTTGGCCAAAGTTGGATGCCTAACTGACTGAGCCCCCCAGGTGCCCCTCCTTTTCTCCTTATCAATATTTTTTCAGTATTTTTATAACGACAATATATTCAAGATGATATATTTAATCACTTAAAATGGGGCAGGGAAATGGTGAGAGTCTATCCCCTTTGACTTTTGCACTTGATTTTCTCAACTGTGACTTACCCTATTGCTGTGGTCTCAGTATGGATTCATGGATAGAACTACCTACTCCAAGAACCGGGGTCACCCAGTTAACTTTCTTAACCACGCAATTCTGTTATGTGGACGTTTATCTACTACACATGCCTGCCCACCTTGTACGAGACTGGGTTTAACTGGTGCAGATACACAGATGAGGCGACTTCTTACTTTCTGACCCCCAGCCATTCCATTTTTAAATGTTTTGATAATGCCAATGATGTCCAACTTATTATGCAGCCCTGAGGCCCATGGGAGAGGCCTGCCAACCTGCCGGAAGGCAGGAAACTGTCTCCTGTACCCACAAGGTCCCTTCTCCCCATGGATCTGTAGACTTACAGCTGTGCTGCTCAAAGTTCTGCCGAGGAACCAGATCTGTCCTGGCTCAGGTCGGTCGTTTCTTTTCTCCTCTTGAGGGATAACTGAAATTAGCTACATATAGTTGTTATTCATGCCCTCTTTTTCATTTCTTTTTTATGTGCATACACGCATATATGCAAAGGGGAAACGGAGGAGGCGTAGTAATTTATCATTTTTTACATATGCCTCCGGGTTTTACAACACGAGAGCACAGTAGACCTATACGTATAATGAACATTCAAGAGTGTTATTAAAGGTTACTAAATAAAATAATTAATTAATTAATTAAGATGACTAAGTGGCACAGAGTTCAAGATTTTAAATACCACATATGTGAGCACAGGGTCTGAGTACAAGGAGTAAAGAGATGAAACACAGAATCTTGGTAGGTCACCCCTTTTAACACGCAGCGCAGAAGCAGGGGTAGATGGAAGGCAGTAAGGTCGGCACATTTACCTGACTTTCTTATTTGTCGCCTGGGCCCCAGAACACTAGAAAGGATGCCTACCTATCGTAATATGTGGCCAGATGCCTTTTCAAGACTAGAAGCAGTATCCTGATTCCAGCCCCAATACTCCAAGATCCGAGATGTTTTCCACACCTCTCCTTGCTGGGCCTCTCAATCAATGCCAAAAACCTTCTTCCTTCCAGGCAGCCAGTGGGCAGGCCTGCCGGAAGTGAGTAGTCAGTTACTGAAAGGTGTCAGACGATCTCTACAAAGGATGGCTTTTCCTTCAGATTCAGTTCCCGAGGAAGGAAACTTCCCTGCAGGAGCAACCTCTGGCTTCTTAGGGCTAACAATGCATTCAGCAGTTCCTCCTCACATGGGAACGTTTCGCTGCCCTTCTCAGTCCCTGTTTGTCACAAACAGCATTGCTGGTTTGCACAGAAGAGGAGAAAAGCAAGATGAGAGGTAGGTTCTAACAGTGTGTCTGAGTCAGGCTTTCTCCTTTACACTTCAGTGTGGTTAGAGTCCAGACCGCGGGCTGGTTTGACATGGACAACCCCACAGCCGTGATCTTCCCCATATCTGCGACACGGAAAAGGTGAATAGAATCCCTGTTTTGGCTTCCATAGATCACATTTAAGACCGAGTGGCACACCTGGAGTTAAAAAGACAGAAAACTTAGGGGCGCCTGGGTGGCTCAGTCAGTTAAGCGTCCGACTTCGGCTCAGGTCACGATCTCGTGGTTTGTGGGTTTGAGCTCTGTGTCAGGCTCTGTGCTGACAGCTCAGAGTCTGGAGCCTGTTTCAGATTCTGTGTCTCCCTCTCTCTCTGCCCCTCCCTCACTCACGCTCTGTCTCAAAAATAAATAAACTATTAAAAAAATTTTTTTTAAAAGATAGAAAACTTATTCTGGTACATTAAAATGATCCTCGAATAGCTATAGAGTAAAGCTTTGTCAGCCTTCAGTTTTGCACCGATGTGAAGAAGAGGCAGATGAGATTGCTAGGTGGACTCCTATCATTTGGTCTGCAGTGGCAACTGGAAACTGTTCTATCTTTATGTCTAATGGCCCTCTGAGTGCTCTGAGTATATTTGCAGCTATGGAAGCAGTGTTTACAAGATGGACACCAGTTCCTATAAAGCTCTCTGGTACTTGGTTTGAACATGTCAGGACATGTCACGGCCCTGTTCAAATTTCTTTAGTGGATACTCATGCCCTACAAATGATAGACAATCTGGCTGTAAATCAGAATCATGTGTGGACAGTTAAGAAAGCCAAATATGCTCAAGTCCTCTTCCTGAAGATGCTAATTCAACAGTCTTGGGGTCTAGGTTAATCATTTTTTTAAAAAAAGTTTTCCAGATGATTAAAGCACACTGGACTGAGGACCACCAGTTTACAGAAGAGGCCTCGAGCCTTCTGTACCGCACACAAGCCTCAGTTCCCATAACTATCCACCTCAAACTTCACCTTCCAAGGACACCAATCCATGTGCAGTTCTGCACAAACGGTTTCTGAGCCTTTGTAGCAGCCACCACTGTCCCCACTGTGAGGATGGCAGATTAGCCATCATCCAGGCTGTAGCTCAAATGAGGCTCTCTGACCATCCTTCCCTAACATTTCCAGATCCACAAAAGACAAAAAGGAATGTACGCATACCACCACCAAGATCATCAAATCACAGAGGAAGAGAACAAGAATTAAGGAACAAAGGAATTACAAAGGAGCCAGAAAATCATTAACAAAATGGCAATAAGTACATACCTATCAATAATCACTTTTGATGTAAATGAACTAAATTCTCCAATCAAAGATGGAGTGACTGAAAGGATAAAAAAAGATTTCAGAAGTAAAAACACATTGACAGAAAGTGAAGGAATAGAAAAAGATATTCCATGCAAATAGAAATGAAAACTTGGATAGCTCTACTTCTACATAGACTTTCAGACCAAGACTATAATTAGAAGCAAGGAAGGTCATTATATAAAGAGGTCAATCCAATGAAAGGTGTAATGTGTGTATATCTTGATTACCCACCCAGTATAGGAGCACCTAAATGTACAGAGAAAACATTAACAGATCTAAAAGAAGAAATAGGCAGCAATGCAACAAAATCAGGGGGGTTTAATGTCCCACTTTTGTCAGTGATAGATCTTGCAGACAGAAAATCAGTTAAGAAAACATTGGCCTTAAATGACAAGTTAGACTAGATGGACCTATCATCTCCACGCTGGCACACACCAACCAGGCTGCCCTTGCACATACCTTATTCTAGCAATCACATCTGTCACAATAAAGTATTTATTTGCACACCTCCTTACTGAACTGTAAGCTCCTGGAGAACCCACATTACTCTTTTTCTTCTTTATATCCTGCTGTCAGGAAAAATACCCGTCACCTGATAGGTACCCAATCAATTTTTGGTGAATGAACTAATAAACACACCCATGTGAAAGTAACATAACCAAATGTATTACAAGAAATCCTGCTGACATTCTTTTGTTTCAGTTGAGGAAAAGAAAACTTCAATAAATAAAAGTCAAATTTTTATTCAATTAGATTTTCCATAATACCTTGGGTTCTAAAAGTTACTTAATAATCCTCAAGCTCCCTAAAAGGAAAACTCTTGGGAATCTTGGACTCCGCTAGAAGCAATGCTGCTTTCATCTTATGTCTAGAACTCATTTCAAGGGGACTCCTATGACTTCAATTCTAGTCTCAGGCACTGCTGAACCAAGTCTCTGAAGGAAGCTTGCTGGAGAATTGGCAAGATGAAGATACATTGTATATGCAGTTAAGAGTTTTCTGAATTGCATTTTGCTAAGCTACAGGCTTACAGGATTTAAAATATGACTCAGAACATTGACTGTGATGCCAACCTTTTTTATTTTTAGATTTCTTAGCAGAGAATATGGCTATAAATTCAACCTACTCAGTCTACAAATCCTCTAAACTTCCTCCTAGAGAACAGAAAAGCACTTGGCATTTCTCCGGGTATTATTTTATTTGCATATATAGTTAGGCTGGTAAAATTTTGGTAACTAAAGAAGAATTAATAACTGAAGCTTTAAATGATTCCCATGATTACCGCTTAAGTTGGCAAAATATCCTCAAGCACAGAAGAAACTCGTTCATGGAAATGTGCATGGGTGGATTGTTCAGTTTTTTGGTGTTTTTTTTTTTTTTTTTTTTTTTTTCTCACCATGGTAGGCTTACTTGTACTTCTACCTGTGTTCTCAGACAAGTACAACCGGTCAATCACAGGATGACAAAAGTTCCGAGACAAAATGGGACCAGAGAAAATTCAATGGCATGGTCAAAATATCTTACGCTTTATACCAAGCATCCTTTGCTGTTTGACACCCTAGCTTCTTATGATTCTATTTCTTATTTTTTAAAAACTCAACTATATTGAGGTATAACTTATATACAACAAAATGTACCCTCATTAAGTGTACAGTTTAATGCGTTTGGACACAGGTATACACCTATGCCACCTCAAGCAACATACGGAACACTTCCCTTACCAAAAAGTGCCCATATGCAGTCAACTCCCACACTCACTCACCCCTCTGATTTCTGTCGCTTTCAGTTAGTTCTGTCTGTTCGAGAGCTTCATGTAAATGGAATTATGCAGAATTTGCTCTTTTTGTGTCTGCTTCTTTCAACATGGTTTTGAGTTCCAGCTACAGTGTATCAGGATTTCTTCCCCTTCTGGCTGACCAGTACCCCATTGTATAAACATACCACAAGTTATCTGTTCACCACTTGATGAACATATGAACTGTTTCCAGCTTTTAGTTGTTATAGTAAAGCTGCAATTAATATTTGTATATAGGCCTCTCTCTCAGAACTGTTAGGCCACAGAGAAAGTGTTTAACATTAGAAACTGCCAAACTGCTCTCCAAAGTAGCTGTGTCTTTCTCTTCTCCTACCAGCCATGTCTCCTGACCTCTCTGGTGGCTCCATATCCCAGTCAACACTTGATATTGTCACTCTTTTACATTTTAGCCATGCTTGTGGGTATAGGTGTACCTCACTCTGGTTGGATTTACAAGGTATGAAACCTGTTTCCTTCAACATTCAGCCCTGGAACCAGTGAGTGTCACCTTATATGGCAATATGCTACAACAAAAGATCACTGGGTCAGTTTCCAGAATCTTGAATTTTATCACCAACTTTGTCACTAAAATAGATGCATAATGCTATAAAACCCTCCCATCCTGACCTCTTTTTCCCTTCCATCTATAAAATGATTAAGTCACCCAAATGATTCTTAAATTCTTGTTCTAAATAAAAATGAACATAAATGAGTTTTATCGAAAGCAACATATTCCTTTCAAGATAGTTATGCATTATTTTTACATAATGTCCCAGAGTTTTCAAAGAGAATTTGTATCTATTCTATTTAATGCCAAAGAAATCATTATCTCCAGAGCTCAAGAGTCATATGCTCCACAGACTGAGCCAGCATGGCACCCCATTGAAATAATTATCTCCAGGGGCGCCTGGGTGGCTCAGTCAGTTAAGCGTCTGACTTAGGTCATGATCAGCTCAGGTCATGATCTTGCAGTTCATGAGTTTGAGCCCAGCATCGGGCTCTATGCCGACAGCTCGGAGCCTGGAGCTAGTTTCAGATTCTGTGTCTGCCTCTCTTTGTCTCTCCCATAACTCATGCTGGCTGGCTGTCTGTCTGTCTCTCTCTCTCTCTCAAAAATAAATAAACATTTTTTAAAAAGAAAAGAAAAAAAGAAGGAAAGACAGAAAGAATTATCTCCAAAATATCCATCATAAAATTTTTAAAAATGTTTTTAATTTTAAAAAAAAAAAAAGGGATAAGAACCCCGCAAGAAAGGAAATTCCATTCAATGCAAGGCTCCCTCTTTACCTGTGGCTACAAAGCTTGTTTGTTAAATCAGCTAACCCTACTGAATTCCCTTTCATAGTCCTCTGAGCTTAGTTCCCAATGGTTTTTAAAAGCATCTCTGATTCAAAAAGCATAATGACCTTTGGTCACTTGAGTTTTGTTCACCAAGCTTTAAGTTGTGTGTAGTGACTCAATTAGCAAATCATTGGATTCCATTGACCATTTTGCCTTGTGCACACACAATATTTATTTACCATTGTTTAGCCTCATATATCTAGTAACATATGGAAATTAAGCAAATTCCACAAGTTAGTCCTCATCCTTTGCGTTCCCATATGGCAAGGTGAGGGTCAAGTAAAGGTGAAAGCAGAGTTAATGATAGATGCAGGAAAATGTCATACATTCTTTATGAGGAAACTTAAGGAGTTGGAAGAAGGTAAATAGTGATCAAAGGTGAGGGAGGAATGCATGCAAAACACTCAAGGAAATGAGTTTTCAGCTCCAAAGAATTATGTTCTAAAAGAAAAAAGTTGCAAAAAAAAAAAAAAAACAAAAAACAGCTGGTGTTCAGGAGACATGGGGGAAAAAACACAACACTTTTTATCTTCAATTCCTGTCTAAACAAATTATATATTGTCTACCCAAGATTCAGATTACACTTAACAATGGTTTCCCATATCTTGTTTGTTCTAAAGATATCTCAGAATATGCTAGCAGAAACAGAATAAACCTTTTATTGCTGACAGCAAAAAAAAAATGGGCTTCAGTGGGAGGTCTATTTCAATATGAATGAGGGAAGGTGAGTTGCAGCTAAAAAAAGATCACATCATTTATTTAAAAAAAATATATATATATATATATGCAGTGTACTTCCAAAGGCCTTTTATCTACCAAGGGGAAAAGGAAAATAATCCACCTGCCATCAATTCAGTGATCATTAACCTTTCCTGAATCACTAAACTCTTTAAAACTCTAATGACAATTATGATGTAGTCTTTCCAGAAAAATAATCCTATGGCTTTGCACAGCCCCAAGAGGTTCCATACCATGAAGGCCTTCCACGGAGCTTTTAAGGGTTTAGGGACTCTGGGCTTAGATGAAAGGCCCTTGATTAAATAAATTCATCAGTGTGATTTCTGCTGACAATAATTCAAATATAGCCTATATCCACAAAGAGGAAGGCAAACCTCTCCTAATCCAAATCCCCATACATACATGGTAGAATCTGAAGATCTTTTTTTTTTCAATTCCAAAAAGTATTGACTATTCTCTCAAGAAGTATATGTTCAGGGGTAGAAAGTGAGCATTGGAGACTCTCCCAGACATCCATTCCCTAATCACAGCCCCTCCAACATCAGAGTAAGCCAAGAAGTATGAATAGTCATTTGAGTGGGCGATGTCAGTGCCTTCCGTTTCTAGAATAGGTTTATTCTAAAAGGAGGAATTCATTATGGGGCACAGAGGGAGGAGAGTAAACGCCTAGAAAAATGTATGTGAACGAACTGGTATGATTTAATGTTGAGACATTCAGAAATATAGGTGAAAAAGAAAGATAATTTGAGAATTCTGGCTCATAAGGCAAATGTCTATCTGTGGTAAGTGGAATAACAACCCTCAAATATATCCACAGCCTAATCTCTGGAACCGGTGAATGTTACTTTACATGGTAAAATGGACTTTAGAGAGGTGATTAAAGTAAAGCCCTGGAGATGGGGAGATTATCCAAGAATATCCATGCAGAGCCAATGCAAGCACAGGGTCCTTATAAGAGAGAAGCAAGAGATCAGGGAGTAGACTGCAATGTGATGAGATGTGAGAATGGAAAATGAGACGTGATGGGGGGGAGGGGGACCATGAGCCAAAGAATGCAGGTAGTCTATGAAAGTTGGAGAAAGTAGAGAAGTACATTTTCCACAAGAGCCTCCAGAAGGAACACAGCCCCACTGACAAACTGATTTTAGACTTCTGAGCTCTAGAACTGTAAGGGAATAAATGTATATTGTTTGAAGCTACAAAACTATTTAGTTTTGTTATAGCAGCAATACAAAACTAATACATTCTCCATCTTTTTTTTTTTAGATGGTAAGGAAGCAAAGGGAAGTATGAAACAGCATATGAAAAAAGTATTTTCTGATGAACAACAAATACTTCCATCGACAAGGCTAAGAATAGTTCAGATGTGATCCTTAGCCAGCAACTCATGCAGAAGTTATGTGATATAATGGAAAGACACTGAACTAATAGTAAATACGGATTCTCATCCTCATGCTTCTAGGTACAACTATGTGTCATCAGGCAAACACAAATTCTTTAGGTCTGTGATTGACTTTTAAAATGGAACATGTACACTACATGGACTTTCTCTACTGACCAGTTCTAACCAGTGGCTAGTTTTCCCATTACTTTCTTCTTACATGTCTTATCTTAATCCTTATACCACCGTGTGAGGCTGGCCATGCACTTCCTATTTTCACCTTAAAGAAGTTATGTCATTTGCTCATCATCTTTGGGATATGAATGTAGGTCTGTCTGACTGGAGGCCGCTTTCTTATCCACTGTCTGTCTCTGATGAGCACCAACAGAAACCAGGAACATGGATATGTTAGAGAACATCGGAGGGCAGTGGGAAGGCTACACTGCCTTATATCCAAGCATTTTAAATGCTAGATGCCCAAGAATGAACTTTCTGGGATCACTTTTTTTTTTTTTTTTTTTTGAGAGAGAAATAGAGACAGCATGAGCAGGGGAGGATCAGAGAGAGAGGGAGGCACAGAATCTGAAACAGGCTCCAGGCTCTGAGCTGTCACCACAGAGCCCAATGCGGGGCTCGAAATGGACCGTGAGACCATGACCTGAGCCGAAGTCGGACGCTCAACCCACTGAGCCATCCAGGCGCCCCTGGGATCACTTTTTAAAACAAAAGATGGGGCACCTGCGTCGCTCAGTTGGTTGAGTGTCCAACTTTGGCTCAGGTCATGATCTCACGGTCCATGGGTTCAAGCCCCATGTCGGGCTCTGGGCTGGCATTTCAGAGCCTGGATCCTGCTTCAGATTCTGTGTCTCCCTCTCTCTCTGCCCCTCCCATGCTCGCTCTCTGTCTCTGTCTCTCAAAAATAAAATAAAAAGACATAAACACATTTTTTTAAATAAATAAAACAAAAGAAACATTTCAAGACACAAAGTGGCCTCAGAGAGCAGACACCCTACTGTTCTATAGGGGAAAATGCTGTCTTACAAGCCAGTTAAACTTCTTTCCTTCGCATTCAGATTCCACACATGGCCTACGCTGGTGCAGCCACTCCAGTCTTCACAGTTCACAGGAGGAGAATGGAAACGCTGCTGCCCAAAATAGTTTAATAAGGCCAGCCATGATTCATGGAGTAATAACAGGCCAAGCAGGCAGATGCCTGCAGAACTGCGGCCCAGCTGAGAGGGGGTTTCGTGGCTCAAGGTTGCGATGGAAAATAAAGAGGACATTCATTACACGTGTTCAAGGAGGGAAAGATCATTAGTACCACCTGCAAACTCCCAAAAAGGAAATCAAATATGAGGTAATTCGCCTTGACAATTTATTAATGCTGTCCTAGAGTTTAATGGCTTTATTTGTTTGTTTTGAGAGAGAGAGAGTGAGAGAGAGCATGAGAAAAGCAGAGAGAGAGGGAGACACAGAATGCAAAGCAGGCTCCAGGCTCCATGCTTTCAGCACAAAGTCCAATGCAAGGCTCAAACTCACAAACTGCAAGATCATGACCTGAGCTGAAGTCAGATGCTTAACCGACTGAGCCACCCAGGTGCCCCAATGCTTTCCTAGATTTTACAAGGAATAGACTCATAAAGGTAAAAAGTAACCATGCAAACAAAAGCCTTTAGCATGTCTTCTCTCTCAAAGGCCCTGATTTAGTCTCAAAATTTATCTTATATTTATGAATAGTTGAAAAGAAACAGAACATGTAAAGGAGAACAAAAATACTCAGAAAATTATAAAGATACCAACAATCACAGGCCAGTCTAAAAACCAAACTTGAATAACCCCACAAAACAGAACACTTAGGTCATTAATGATATTTCTGATTATACTTCTGTTCTCAAAGAAAACTAACAGTTGAGCAAAAGTTTAAGCACACTATGTGAAAGAAAGAAAGAAAGAAAGAAAGAAAGAAAGAAAGAAAGAAAGAAAGAAAGAAAGAAAAGAAAATTGGTTTTTCCATAATTAATCTATCTTAAGTTCCAGTTGAGGCAAGTATTTGCATATGCTCCCAGTTCTGATCTAAAGTCAATGTTTACATAATTAGCTATTAAACAAGTACACAGATGGGTAATTCACAAAATTAATCACTATCTGCTTTTGCTATCAGAATTTCAGCCGAAGAGAGAGTCAAACATACCTAAGCAAAGACACATATAAGAGTTACATAGAGCACAAATAGAAAGGGTAAAAGAATAAACACTAAGATTCATCGGCATTACAGCGGTTTAGTCTAGAAATAGCAGCATGGATAAGATGAGAAAAGCAAAGTTTAAAAGAAGGAAGAGACAGAATGTGGTGAAGCTGATGAGAAAAGGCAGGCCATATGTGTAATTGCTCTAAAATGGGACTCTGAGACAAAGTCAGTTTTCTCAGCTGGAGTCAAAAGTAAGAGTCTGGACATGATGGGGGGGAAAGGTCATGTGAGAGCAGTTTTCTCACATGCAAAAAGGTAAATCTCACCACTTCAGTCCAGGCCTCTGGTGAAAAACACTAACACTCATGACCTCAACACATTTTTTATTCAAATGTTAACAGATAACCACAGCATGCTCAACACTGATCTCATGGACAAGTAGAAGTCTTCTTTGTTGGACATCTGAGAAGCAATAATCTTTTCATTATATTCCTCTCATGTCTGAGTGAGAAGCTTTGATGACAAATAACTGAGTTCCTGGGACAAAATTGCCAGTAATAGAAATAAAATGAAAACAATTGTCAAAAGACAGCAACGAGAAAAAAAAATACCTACATCAAATTATTAGAGTATAAGGTACCTGCTGAGCCAAAATGGAAAACAACTCTCTCTAACAGGTACTTTGTGAAAAATATATCTATCTTTGTCCCCCCTAAGCATTGAGGAGTAGCATGAAATACATTATGGTTTCCAGAAACCTGTGTCCAGGCTGGTCTTCTTAAAATCAGATTAAAAATCAGGATGAACAGGGGCACCTGGCTGGCTCAGTTGGTAAAGCATGCCATTCTTGATCTTGGGGTCATGAGTTCTAGCCCCATGTTAGGGTAGAGCTTACTTAAAAAAAAAAAAAAAATCAGGATGAACAACACGAGCAAAACAGTATAATTACTCAGATGGCTTTATCCTTTAAATAAGGACTGTAAAACTGGGTTTGCCATGCAGCTTACCTTTGAATGAATCTTCGAGAAAAAAATTTCACCCTTGAGAAGCAGTATAATGACCTATGTTTTAGTTACGCTACACTTTCATTTATATCTTCTATTCCTTGGTGCAGAGTGCAATACCCTTGGGCTTTGGGCAGATGGAAAAACCAGAAGTTACAATTTTAATGAAATGCCTTATTCCTGGGAGAGTTAATTGTTCCCACTGTGCAGGGGTCACTCGCTTTATGTAATGCATGATCTTGAAAATTGTATGTGGTCATTGACAACTGATTTTTTTTTTATATATCTTTATTATTTATTTTTAGGAGAGAGAGAGAGAGACAGCATGAGCAGGGGAGGGTCAGAGAGAGAGGGAGTCACAGACTCTGAAATAGGCTCCAGGCTCTGAGCTGGCAGTCAGCACAGAGCCCGACGCGGGGCTCGAAACCACGAATCGCGAGATCATGACCTAAGCGAAAGTCGGACGCTTAACCGACTAAGCCACCCAGGCGCCCCTGATTTTTAAGAACACAGTAGTAGCTTTTTCTTTTTTGACATAAGACCCTTTCGAAAAATATGTACAAGGTCGCTCATTGCAAAATTGTATGAGTAAAACCTCTGGAAAATGAATAGAGAATTGGTTATATAAACTATTGTGTATCCATATAGTAACCTGTAAGACATCCAGTAAAATAATAAAACAAAATGCAGATTTCTTTAACTTAAAAAAAATTATTATAGGATTACAAGAAGTTGCCAAAACAATGCAGTGTTCAGTGTACCCTTAACCCAGCTCCCACCAATGGGACTAGTTATATATATAACTAGTCAAAACCAGGAAATTAACATTGGCACAATACAATTAGCTAGACTAGACTACTCTGATTTCACTAGTTTTTACGTGCACTTATTTTGGATGCATGTACACTGTTTTCTATAAAATGTTATCACCTGTATATTCATGTATTCACAGCAACTAACCTACAGAACTGTTCTATCACCGCAAAGGAACTAAAACGGAGAGCCCGCTTCAGTTTTGCAGAACTAGTGTCATATGTCTTGATCTGGGTGATAGTTAACCCCATCTGGGTGACCTGGGTGATGCTTAACATTCACGCATTTTAGAATCTAAGTTATGCCTGGAGAGAGGGCAAGATGGCGGAGAAGTAAGGAGCTCCGTACTTGCACTCGCGCCCATACATCACACAGAAAAGATCTGAAAACATTGGAAACCTTACAAAACCTGAGAGATTGGGAGAAAAAAGACGCAGAATCCACTGAGAGAGCCTTCTAACGTGAGTGCGAACCGGGGAAGATAAAATCGGGCCGGGATCGGAGACTCCAGGGTGGGAGGCGATCCCCCTCT